>NC_090170.1:355000-475000 GCF_017916325.1 Leishmania martiniquensis
ACCGCGACTGTCGCGCTTGTGTCATTTCTCGTCCTCGTGATGGAGTCAGCGTTGGTGCCGGCGGCGACGGTGAAGCTGGGGCTTGGGTTTCTCGTTGCCTTCGCGATCGTCATGCTGAGCGTATATTGCGCCGCCGCGTGAGAACGAGCTCCTGGTAGCAACGACACAAACGGTCCGAGACGCGAAGCGCTGCTGGTCTGTTGTTGCGCGCGTCGGCGTGGGATGCCTGTCCGTGCATCTCCCGATCTTTTCTCCCTCTCCCACTCCTTGCGCCTGGCAAGCGAGTGGGTCTTTGAAATCGTCACCGCACTTTGATGTGTGTGTCTCTCGCTCTCAATGGGCGCCGTAGGCGCCCACTGCCGACTCAGCCTCGGTGCCCCTTCCCTCCGCTGACGCACGTGCCGCAGCCGGGGTCACGGAGGAAGCGCTGGGGGGGGGGGGGGTACATTAGAAGTGCATCGGAAACCAAACGGAATAGAGCGCGCGTACGCTCAGTGCGTCGGCCTCGATGGCGTTTCGACTAAAGCGGGTGGCCGATGAAGAAATTGCGGGAAGGAGTATCGGAACAGAGCAGAAAAGGTGTATGTGATGCTGTGTCGCAAGGGGACATGGCATCGCGGGTGCCCGAGATGGACTGGAAGGGGTTCCTTGAACACCACCGACGTGCTCTAGCGCGACCCTGCTTAGAAGACTCGGCAGCGAAGAAGTGATGCGAGGTACTGTGCGCCCTGCGTTGCGCCATGTCTCTACCAGACATGGGCGGCACCATCCACGATGCATGCACGCCCACGTCCCCACTCACTCCTGCTTCTCTCCACATTTCCCCGCCTCGCCGCTGATTCACTCACTGGTCTCATTGTGCGCGGTCGCACCCCAGCTTCACACACACACGCACACGGGCACATCCATACAAGCCTACACTGCACGCCTCCTCCCCCCTCCCTCTTCCTCCGTTATACACGCATCGAACGTGCGCATGCGCAATATGCCATCATAGGCGTGGCACCCAGCCCAGACAGCTGCATGTATCGGACCTCTTCGTTGTTGTCCTCGCGTTCTGTCAATCCACTTTTCGTCTGTTTGGCGAACGTTCTGCGCCCCCCCTCGGCCCCGCCCCTCCTGTCGTGCGCGCTCTCTATGCCTGTGGGCAGCCTGTGAGACGACGCGGCCGCAGCCCCTGCGCCATGGATCGCCACTTCTCAAAGGGTCAGTACTTCATCAGTTGCTCCATAACCCTCCTTTACGTGGGGCTCATTGCGGCGTCGTACTTCGACATATCGACATGCCCGTATGTGTATGACCGGCCGGCGTCCTCGGCGCCACTGAAGTTGCCGAACCCGAAGCAAGTCCAGGGTGGCGCGGCTGACATCCATCGCTCTCTCTTCGCCTCCCTCGCCTTGGAGGGGGGGGTTCGTGTCACATGGTGGACATCATCACCTGGGCGTACGTGGTCGGCCTGCTGACCTTCACGTCGTACAAGTACATTACATACCGCTTGCAAGGATTTCACTATTTCTTTCTCGACTACTGCTACTTCCACAACTTGGTGCTGCTGTGCTTTCTGCTATGGTGGCTCGTCGATGTGAAATGGTCGGAGCAGCCCATCATCTCGTGGTCCTCGCACATGCCATCATGGAGGTGGCTGCACAGCCACAGCGACAACGCGTCCAGTGCGGCGATGCGCACCACCATTTCCGTGGGAAGAAACCAGACGTGGCAGCACCCCATCCTTGCAGGATCACCGATCAGCGGGGCGTCGTGGGCTCGCCTCATCGTTCCCCCAGTCGCTCGCAAGTTTCGCTTTGACGGCATGTACCTGCCGATCTCGTTCGAGATTCTGACATGCGGCTATGTGGTGGCATACCTCACGGAGGCTGAGGTCATCTCCTCCTTCCTGCTCTTCTTCACGCTACTGGCCGGCACCTTCGGCCCCCTACTTGGGGCGATCCTCATGTGGCGCAATGCGCTCTTGTTTCACTCCTTCGACCGCATGTCCTCCTGCTACATACACCTAGCTCCCGGCATCGTCCAGAGCCTGTTGCTGCACCGCCTGTTCACGTCAGTGCGGCGCGAGATCGAAAGCATGGATGCCGGAAAGCTTTACGAGCACCTCACCAGGCTCGCAACGCAGTTCAACGTCTCCGTCGACAGCCTGCTGCCAAGCGTGCGCACGCTTGTGTACAACGTGAGTGACGCGTCACGGGCAGCGGCAGACAGCGCCACGCAGGTGGGTGGCACCCATCGCGGCCCGGCGCGGCTGATCTCATCCGTCTTTTCGAGTCTCACGGCGAAGCAGCAGCAACGGCACTTCATTCAGTACGCTGCCACACACCAGCTGGAGGCCCTCTGCGGCTACGGCACGCTCTGCTATGACCTGCGGCGCGCCGTTACATACGGAAACCTCCTGCGGCTCCACTTTATCATGTTCTGTGTCTGGCAGATATTTTACCACACCTTCAACGAATGCCGCATGCGCGGGCGCGCGTGGCGCTGGAAAAAGCGCCTGGCAAAGCTGGAGAGGCAGAAGAGTGAGTTCCTGCAGCCCACTGGTTCCACAAGGAGCGATGCGGAGCGGCTGGACCCGACCGAGCGCATGACCTCCTATGCGTGGCTGATGGCTCACCCACCAGGTGGCCGCAAGGGCCTCCTCGCGCGCCTCGTTCTTCTCTTTGGCGAGGGTCGCCTGCCCACCACCATCATGTTTCAAGTGACGCAGTGGCTTCTCCACATGCTCTTCTTCACCTGCAGCTACCCTGTTATCTACGTTTGTTTCCACTACACGTTGAGCGCGGGGCCGCTTCTAGCGTTGGTGCTCTTCTACGTGTGTCTGCGTGTGTACAATGCGGCGTGCGTGAACCACAGGTGGATCTCGAAGCTGCAGGTAGCGGCGTCAAGAGAGATGGAAGCGGAGCGGCAAGGCGGGCTCGCCCAGTCCATGGCACAGGTCACTGCGACAGCAGCAACGAAGACGCCATAGCGTGCGCTTCGCCGCGAGAGAGGCGCCGCTTGTGTCTCTGCATGCTTGCGTGGCTGTCCCAACCCCAACCCCAACCCCCAATCCCTCTGTGTGCACACGATATCCTTACTAATCTGTTGCCTTGACGGATAGCTTATGTGCCTCTTAGCATTTTGAGCGCTTTATTTTTTTTTCGCGCTGTGGTGCTCCAGGAGCGCCATCGCGCTGCCGTCGTGGGTGGTCGCATGCGCACGTCATTCAAGGCACAGTAGATACGTCTCACGTGAAGAGCGAAACGGAAGAGAGAGGGGGGAGGAGAACGGAACTGGACTCTTCGCCACGCATCCCCCGGCACAAAGGTCCGTGCGCCCGTAAAGCGTGTGGTGCCCACGACAGACCCTGTGCAACTGAAAGCGCGGCTCCTTTGGTCGGCTGCTCCCCACCACCACCACCAGAATTGTAGCCTCCCCATCAAGCTTTACCTCCTCTCGCTCCACTGTCATGCCCGCACCAGTAACGCTCCACAGGAAATCAACGCGAAGACGCCATCAAAGCGTTCCCTCCGTCAAGCCCAGCTGACCCGATCCGCTCTCGCACCCACTCGGGAAGTCAGTATCTGCCATGAAGCGCAGCTACCGAGACAACAAGCCCCGCTTCCACAAGCATCGGCAAGGCCAGATGCTCCTGCCCCACAACCAACTCGCTGGGCTGTTCTTCACGGTGAACCCCCAGCAGGAGCGGCGCGCGCAACGGGAGGCACAACTGTACCTGTCTACTCTCACTTCTGACCTCGAGGCCGCGCATGAGGCGTTCGTCCAGAGCAACGACACAACTTCCGGCAGCACGGGCAGCGGCCAGGTCGACGCAACCGTTCCCCAGCCATCCGCCTCGCTGTCGAGCCTCCTTGCGGCAGAATTGGCGGCTTGTGTCAAGCAGGAAGCGTACGGAAACAGGTTCAATGGAGCGAAGCGACCGCGCGTGGAGGGCGAGGTGGCCAACGGAGACTCGCCGGCGGACGGTGATGCTGAAAGCACGCCAGGCCGCCGCCCGCTCCAGAGCACGACACAGCGACGCACCGAATGGTTTGCGCCGCTAGAGACTGGCTGCAAAGGGTACCTCTTCCTCAACGTTCCAACCGTGAATGCCATGGTGACGTGCCCCACGTGCCACGCCGCCCCGAACCCTGCCACAGAGGCGGTAGGCGCGACTGCACCGCCCGGGACAGGTGACGCAGCGCTGCTGACAGAAGCTGACGCGCTGCCGCCGCACACGATTATAGTGAACCCCCTTGTCTCCCGCATCACAGAGCGTATTTTCGAAGACCTCGCCGCCAATCCCCGGCCGATCTTCCGCAGCTGCTTCCGGCTGATGCCAGCCGAGCTGACTTGCTGCCCCACCCTACCGGAGATGCAGACGGCGCTGCGCAAGCTGCTTGCCCTCCACTTCGCTGATGATACAGTCGACAGCACTGTTGCGGCAGATAGTCGGGTAAACTTTGCGCGGCGCATTCCGCTACCGTCCTGGGGTGATAGCCAGCCGCGCCGCTCGATGCACACCATCGCGCTGCAGCTGTCTGTCAAGAACAACACGAACGTCGAGCAGAAGAAGAGCGCCATTGCCCCAGCGCTCATTTCTGCCATCCCAGCCAACCGCTTCATTGTCGTCGCACAGCCGTCACACAAGACCAAGTGGACGGTGGAGGCAACCATCTGCATTTTCGTGGCGCACGCTACATGCGTTATGGGCGTGCAGCGCCGCGTCACTGAGCGGCATGGCTTCAACCTGCATGCCGCCGGCGAGGGCACGCTTGTCTTGTCCAACGCCATTCGAACCCCCGCCAAGGAGGAGCAGCGCAGCGTTCAACAGGAGTAAGCACTACGAGTAATTAAATAAAAGCAGCTTCCGCGCGGCACCCTGGCACGAAAGCGCCCGCGAGGGCGCGCGCTAGCCGCTGCGGCCGTGGGGTTCCTGGTGCCCCCTCCGCCAGCGCCAACCCTTCTCCCTGGCGCCCCACCCCGAGCCCCCTCTCGCCCGCCCCCGACCCCTCCTCAGCCCTTGCCAGCGACTGGCGCCGGCCAGCCCCAGGCCGCCGCCACCGTGGGCCGCGCCCAGGCCCCCCCCGCCCCGGGGCCTCCCCGCTCGCCGAGGCCGGGAGGCAACGGCGCGCTGCCCACCGGGGCACGGGCCCCGGCCTAGCGCAAGATGCAAAACGACCCAAATTCCCCCCGCCCCTCCCCTTTTCTGTCTTCTCGAAACAGAATCTAATCAAAGGCTGGGGATACATTTCTCCCTCATTTTTCGCCTTCGGTGCCATCATGGCCGACTTCACATCGATCGAGCGGCACGTGCTGCATGAGTTAAAGGAAGCAAGAAATACCGTCAAAACCCTCTCCGATCGAGGTGATGATCGTTCTGCCGATGTTCTTATGCAGCTTAGTGAAAAGCTGAAGATGAATGAGCCCGTCTGTGTGTCTGTACAAAGTGATAACGGCAGATTTCAAAAATACGCATGCACCACGCCCGTGGGTATGCGTATCCTCGCTATCGCTGCTAGTATTGATTCGAGCGCATCCATTGTGCAAGACCAAATCACTGAACATGAGTGCACGCAGCTGGTTTCGTTTCCTGAGCGCCTGGCCAACGTAGTTGCCGAAAATCGATGCGCTACGTTTCTTTTTGACGCCACGCTTTATTGGGAACGCCTTTGTGACACCATCCTGCTCCTCAACTTTTCAAAAGCACAGCATACAAACAACGGTGAAGCAGTACAAGTTAACACGGATGACTTGTTACATGTTTTGAAAGTGCTAACGGTTTCACTGCTCCGGCGCGGGAAAAGTGACATTATGATACAGCGTTTCGGAGCGTTGCCAAAGCACCTCTTTGATGGAGACCATTTTTTTCAGCGGTTTGCTCACTTGATGGAAGGTGCTTTCGATGCGAGCAAGCAGGCGCATTTTTCTCTAAAATCGCAGAGGTGTACAGAGGTATCTGGCCTATGGCATCACTGGAATTCGCTACTTTTTCAATTAATTGAGAAGCGGTCTGGGATAAAAGCAGCCATCCTCGGTGCTATTAGCTCAGTGATAAACTCTCAGTCTGGCGGCAGCTCGACTCAGCTGGCGAGCAATACGTTCGACACCATTTTCGTACATCAGCTGTCCGTTTCGGGGCCAACACGCACAACTGCACGCACTATTATCAGAGATGTTCTCCCTACCGTAGCAGGTACTGCCGATGCGGAAAACAAGCTTACTCACCGGGAGCAGAAGTGCTTTGCCAAACTTTTCCAGAAGTGGGAAAACAAAGAGTTTGTCACCTCCGCAGATTTGAGTCTGAATATTCGACTTCTTCACCCAGTAATGTACGCACTTCTGTATTTGCACACGGAAAAGTCTGCCGAAGGCAAGTTTCCTGATGCATTTGTCGGAGCCCTTCTCACCGGTGTGACAATTCGCCTCGATAGTACACGCGGCCCTGAGTTGCGAAACGGCGCCATGACTGTTGCTGCCGCCTACGCAGCACTTTTTGTGACAAGTGCCAACGGCATCCCTCCTTTGTTGCAGGATGCAAAGTTCTCCGCCGCTCTCAGCGAGTGGATGAAAGAGGAGCCAGGTACTTCACAGTACGTTGCCACACTGAGCACTGTGGCACAGATGAAAAACTCGCCTACTGCAGTAGCAGGTGTGGTGGTACGAGCGTCTTCGCTAGCGGAGTCATTTCCTCTGGATCCAGATGAGGAATATCATTTCTTTGTAGGGCAGAATCAGCGCAGAGAGGAGACCTCAGTTGCAGCGAAGAGTATTGGCACACCAGCGCCGATACTCCAATTCGACTCGGCAGAAGCTCCCCTTCCGTCCTTTGGCCAGCAGAAGTGCATGAAAGACGAATTGGATGAACACGTGTCCATCCTCAGTAGCATTCGGGAGTGCTACAACGCACTGGTAGGTGTAGGGCGAAGCCCCAATGCACAACTGCACGAGATACAGGAAGCTGCTGAAAGTGGTTTGCGAGGGCTTTCAGATGCATTCGCCAAGCTTCGCCGGCACATCGGCTCTGATCTTTTCAATGCCGTCAGCAGAGAAACAGGCCCACTTGTTGTTGTTCTCTTGCCCACTCTCATTTCCCTGACTATTCATGTCCCTGAAGATCAAAAGCAGCATTTGATGCACCTGCGCTACGAGATTATGATCGACCTCATCGTGCTGAATCCCCCTCTGGCTCTAAGCCAATTGAGTGGGATGGTGTATCGGAGCAATTACGGAATTTACCAACGGACAGAACTCATAAAAGCAATCGGCAAAGCAGCTTCTGTCTTGTCACAAGTGGAGGTGGAGCCGGCGCCTGCTGCTAGCAGAATGACAGGAAGCGAGCAAGTCTCCGTCTCCAAGAAGCCGAAACGTGTTTACCCGCCCATTCCGACGCACGAGCTGTCAAGTTATCGTAGAAAGTCTGTTGTAGTGACCGAGGGCAAGTGCACTCGCCGTTGGGGAAATGCAGTCGTAGAGCGCCAAAATCATACGTTTCCAAAGCACTACAGCAACTTACTTGGGGACGTAGCGGGAGCTTTTGTGGCGGTTTTCTTGAATAAGCTTGATGCAGATCATTTTACCTTTTTCCAAGAAGAGGATCCGTATACTCCGTGCGCCATTCTTGACTCTCTCACGACTATTTTTCAAGGCATTACAAATGTCAGGCATGTCGCTGCAGAGCTCTCTGAGAAGAACTTTGATTTCTTTTTTGCTGTTTGTTCACGTCACCCCAATCTCTCTGTCCGGAAGGCGGCATGGACTTCTGTGGTGGAAGTGATGCGTACATGGTGTGGTGTGGCCCCTCTTTGGCTTCGCCGGGAAGACGGCGAGCGCGTCTTGAACCGAGACGCGGCACCCTATCACTCGCTCGTCTTCACTAAAGCGTGGCTGAGCGCGTTGGAGATTTTACAGCGTACTTGCGCGGAGATGGTGCAAAAGAATGATCCTTGTGGACGTACAGCGTTGATTGCCGTCTCGACCCTTCGCGACTTGGTGTGTGGCAGAGATGATTTTTACACGATGCTCACTCGTGCAGAAGAGCATGTATTAGGCGAGTAAGCCGCTCCTGTTCTTATCTATTTAGTCTTTTTTTACTTTGACTTGAGCTCTGAGCCTCACAGAGTTTGCACGTTTCTTTTCTTTCAAAACCGAAAAGAAGCTGAGGTGCTGTCCATTACACTTGGCCCTGCTGCTTTTTGTTTTGTTCGCCTATGCGGCTCTGAAAGCGTATCATTATCGCCAGTCCCCAACCCTCTCACTCATTTTTTTTGGAAGATGTTTCTTTGTCTTCATGTGTGCCCTGGGGATGCTGTTTGTCGAGCTCAACCTTTTTCGTTCCCTTCTGTTCCGCCATGTTTGCCCCTATTCTATCCCAAACAAACAAACAAAAAACATTCATTGCAACGCATTTGTTGCGCATAGCTTTTATTTTTCCCACGATCTTGATCCATATTTAGGTGTGCTTAGTCATCCTTTTAGGTATATCAAACTTTTCCCCTGCTTGCCCACTTCAAAGAAGAGCAGTGGTTTGCTAACCTCTTGCTCCATTGACTAATGAGGAGATTCGAAAAGAGCACTCATGGAGTCGCTCGCGGCTTCCTTGTTTCTGCAAAACGTCATGCTCGCCGACGCCAGCTGCAGTCCCAATCTGCGAATGAGGCAGACGCTCTTGACTCGAACCGAACGGATCTGCAAGGTATGGTTCAGGAAGCCTCTCGGTTAGACCCTGATGTATCAAGCCTTCGGAGCAGTGGAATGATAGCTGCGCCTGCTACGACGTCCCTCGACAAGATCCGTGCTGAATTAGCCGCGCTGCGAGAGCAGAATAGTCTCAATGTGGAGAAGGCCAAACAAGTAGACAAAGAGCGGCAGTGGGAAAAACTGGTGAAAGAGCAAAAAGAGCAAGACTGGATCCGATCGGGGATCGAACCAGCTCGGCGGCAAACACGCGAAAACTTTCTCACAAATCTCATCCAGAAGGAGTACTCACGTCTGAACAAACCCAATGATGCTTTTCGCCTCGGTAAAGAAGTTGTTGATGGGGTTGCGCAGCGGTCTTTTCTCCTTCAAGAGAGACGATTCAAGGATGCCGATGACGTTCTTCGAAAGAGCAGGAATGCAACTGATACTCTGCGCTACATGGAGTTAGCTTTCTCGTTGTCACCAGAGCAAAGGGCCCATTTGATGGAAGTGCTGCAGCGCATGCATGCACAATGGACAGAGGAGCGCGAGAAGCTCACCAGTGAACGCTGCTCCCCACAAGGCTCTCCCAATGACAGTGTCGATGCGACAGCCCAAGTAGACTCTACAGCGTCGAGGCTGGCATGGCTAACAGTGCTAGAAGGTCTACCAGATGAAGATATTCGCGCACTCTGGGGAGTCGGCATACTGGATTCAGAGACATTGCTGCCTTTGCTCTCTGACGCTCCGTTGGAAACGCTTTCGCCGAAAGAAAGCAGTGATGTGCCCGAAAATGCTTCAAGCAATGGTGGCCAAGAGACTTCCGACGAGAGTGCACATGCTAGCCTGCTTCTCGACGAGAAGATCATGTATGTGCAGCAGCTGCACTACCTGCAAGAGATCACGAATACTATTCGAGAGACGGAGCTAGGTGATGTGCCGCCAATCGACCTGGCACCGACGATTGCAAAGGCTCGGCAGCGTCGATTTGATAATATAACACAAGATGAGCTCCGTCAGCTGGAGCAGTACGAAGAATCAGCAGTCATGCACCTTCCTCTAGAAAAGCCGTCTCTCTTAGCGGGTGCATCGCATGAAGTGAAAGTTGAAACGTGCAATGTCGGTATCCCTGCTGCGATGCTTGACCGTGCCCTTTTCCCGTCCAATCACTTTTTGAATGCGGTGGCGCAGAAGGATGCCGTACTGCGGCGTTCTTTGGAGCGAATGGAGCGAATCAAGCGAGAGGCGCTGCTCGATCCAGAGTTTCAAGAGGCGGTGCGTTTTGCGCACACTGTGGAAGAAGCATCTGTGGCACCTCATCTTCATGGTTGGGGCAGTGGTTACGGCAATGGCACTAAGATTAGCGAAGCGGGAAACGGCACACGACTTCAGGCTATTCGTCGCACTGTATCGAAGCGCGACAAGCGGGCAGCTCGCAGCCGCCAGCTGCGAGGCCCCATGGCACGCTCGCCATACTCCGCAGAGGTGATACCCTTTTTTTACAATGACAAGCGGAGCATAGTTCCACCGCGTGGAGCATTCAACCTACCGGAGCCGGCGCTGACGAAGGCCGAGCGCGCCGCGCTGCGTGGCCGTCGACGCCGTGCGCGAAACGGAGCACGCTACACGAAATGATAGCATGCTCCCTTGGCACTTTTCTCTTTTGGCCTGAGGGCTGTGCAGGAGCTTCGGTCATATCTTCCACAGTTTTGTTAGATGAGCACGCTTACACACTGTTTCGCTTTTTCTTTGCAGCCTAACAATTTGGCGAGCCCTGCGGGGGCACTGCAGATATGGTGAAGTAGAGAGGAACGCAGACCGACGGAGCAAAGTGCCCAGGAACGCAAGCAATGTCCTCGCCTTCCTCTTGAGACGCGAATCGCGTTGCAAGGGAGAGACTGCAGCGCTCATTGCCGCTTTTCTGCCACCTTCTTCCTCCACACACCATCGCCTCTTCGTCTCCCCTCATCCCTTGCGGCGTATCGTTGCAGCTCGTAGCTTTTTTTTTGCTGTTTGGGCTGCGGTGGCCATCACCTCACACAGCGTCAGCCGCTTGTCAATAGGGTCTTGTTTTCAATACTTTGAGAAAAGGGATGTTTTCCAATCGAAAGACCCCCGTAAAGGCGCAGGGTGACGGGTACGATGACGAGCAACACCTTGTCGCTGCGGTATCGGAGTTCAAAAAGGTGGAGGCATCAAACCAAATCATGGCGGATCAGCTGCACCAACGACTCGCGTCTCCATTTCAAATAACAGCGAAACCCTGTGAAGCAAGTCGTGCGGCAGTGCTTCAGTGCTATCAACAGTTGCAGGGCTCCACAGCGGCAGCAAATTGCGATGCGGCGTCGTCGTCGTCGCCCGCAACGCTGCCGGGAACAAGCACCGATCGCAACAGCGTCAGTGCAGCCCCCGACGAAGCGCGGCTTTCAATTCCCTACCAACGGTGCTATGAGACCACACTAGCGTATCGCCAGTGTGTGGCGGATACGTTAGCAAAGCACTTAGCCCTCGTCGCTGCCTTTGAACAGCGCGGGGCCCAACAGAAGATAATGCAAGAGGCAGTTGCGAAGGCTCCAGCGCAGCCGCAGTGAGTGGGGGAAAGGAAGCCGACGCAGATGTGTGCCTCGAACTCTCAGGCGATGCGCCAGCCGATGCCGCCTGTGACTTTTCTGTGGCCTTCGCATGCAGTGGATCTGCTGTTTGTCAGAGCGGAAGGAGGGTGCAGGAGGAAGGTGGGAACTTGTGCCCGTGGCCGCTTCTCTCCCTCTTTGGCTATTCTTGTGAATCCGCACATGCTCAAAGAAAGAACGCGTCGTGGGGATGCGTCTCGCTGTTCGAAATGCCCACGCTCCAAGCGAACAAAGGAAGCGAGAGACTAAGGGTGCAGTAAAATCTCTGCTGAGGGGTGAGGGCTCATGGCGCGTGCGCTCATGCCCATGCCCATTCCACCCACACGTCTGCACAACAGGTGTGTGGCGAGTGGCAGCACACGGTGCCGCAACGATCATACCCGAAGGAGAAATGCACTCGTTGCCTCACCCTCTCTCATACCTTCCCACGAGCGCATGTGTGCCTGTGTGTGGGTGTCTCCTCGGGAAAGACGAGCGAGACTCTGCAGGTGAGAAGACAGTCACACACACACACACATATATATATAGCAAGACTGTACAATCTCTTCGCTCTTCCCCGGCATCGTTGCCCGCTCTCTCGCTCCTTCTCCTCTCTCAATCGTAATGGCACCTCTTACCCTTTCGTCTTCGCCTTCGTTCTCTCTCTCTCTCTGCCACCCTTTTGATTCGCCCGCACAGTCGCCGAGGCTGTTGCCCAGAGCACACAGCACCTCCTTCCCCCACCCCACCTTCTCTGCTCCTCAACACCGACACGCACACATACACGTAGGGAGGGGAAGCAGGCATCGCACGCAGCGCAAGAGGGAGAGAGTTGCATCGGCTCATTCCACTCCACTACTGCTCCGCAGAGTCTTGCCTTCCATCCCGCTGCCATTACAGCGCAACTCCGCCACCCTTTTCGCAAATTAGAGGATACATTTACAGGAGCGAAAAAAAAAAGGTCACTTATGCTAACGTGGGCGGCTGATTCTGACACCGCATTCAAACACGACGCACTTCTCAAAAAAGGGGCAAATAAGAAGGTAAAGTAAATTTGTTCGTTTCTTCTTTTTCGCGCGCTCTTTACGCCTTTGAAAGGCGGGCGGTGGTTCAGACATCGTTGCGTTGCCAATCATCCGCCCATTTTTGCACGCATACACGCGCGCCGGTTCTTTACGCTGGAAGTCGCTTTTATGGTGAACCTTGTAGGTCTGTGTTATCATCAGCCCACCCACCTACCCACCTCCAACTCCTTCAGGCCCTCGCATTCGCCACGAGTCAAGCCGAAAAGGAAAGATGGCGCCGAAGAAGAATAATGCCAAGAGAGAAACAAAGCGGAAGGAGCTGACAGAGGAGGACATGCTCCGCCTCGGCATGACTCCCGAAGATATTAGGCGCATTCTGGAGGAACGCGGCAAGTCGAGCGAGGACAAGCAAGCGGAGCACGCCCGCGAGGAGGCTCAGCGCCGCGAGGCCGAGGCCCGCCAGCGCCAGCAGCGAGAATACCACAGGCAGGTGGACAGCATGGTCGCTGAGGAAGCTACGACGCGGGCAACCCTCCGCTATGACGAGGACCAAGAGTGGACGCAAATGGAATCCGGTGAGCTGACACCGGCGAAGCAGAAAATCTTGCGCCACCTTGCGGCTGCGGAGGCGCAGCGCCGAGCTGAGGAGGCAAAGCGACGCCAGGCGGAGGAACTGGCGGCGTATCAGGCGATGCTGCAGAGCATGTCAGGCGAGCAGCGCGCCATTTTCTTGGAAGAGGAGAAAGAGAAGGAAAAGCGCCGCATCGAGGACATCGTCGCATCAGAGGAGAAGCGCATGGAGCGCGAGCGCCGCCGTGAGGCCCGTCGTAAGGCTCGAAAGGAGCGTCTTCTGAACAATCAAAATGCTGATGACCTCCTCTCCAGCGACGACGACGAGCCTGAGGTCAAGGACACAAAGAAGAAGGGCAAGGAGGCGGCCATCGATGAGCTGGAGTTCAACCTACATGAGAAGTACCTGTGAAGCACATTGCGCGTGCAGATGCCCAAATGTGCTTCACTATCCCGTGGCGCCCGCGGACGCCTCTCTGTGTTCGGGCGTGGCCGTAAAGGCGGTGTCATTTGCCTGCCGCTGATCGGGGTGAACAAGACTGGGCGCGTGGGCATGCACGCGTGCCCCGTTGCACATCTGGCGGCCCTCTGTGAATGGAGTTGTCCCTGTCTTGTTGTGACTGCCGCTGCTGTGGCTCGTGTCTACCTTCCCGCTCTCTCTGTTGTCGTGGGCTCATCCTGTCTTTGGCCGCTTTCTGCCTACCCATTGTACTAACGGGATGTTATGCATCGCGCCTGCGAAAAGACGTCTGTGGTGACGCAAGCCGGCGTACAGGGGGGCAGAAACGAAGGAGGCGCAGCACGTATGCTTGAACGCATATGCCTTTTCTGTTTCATTTCCTTGCGATTTGCGTTGTTGCTGTCGAGACCTCTTCGCTTGAGTCTGTCAAGCCCTGTCGGCGGTGATCGGGTTAGGGGGAAGGTCGCCTTGGCGCTCTCCTCTCTCGCTCACCATTGCAGCATCTCCCTCCCACACAGACGAATCCGCGTGAAGACTGTGACTCCTCTCGAGTGGCGTGATACACATGGGCATTCTTCTAAGATGACGCCTTCTCTCCTCGCCGCATGTGAATGAAGATGTGAAAGCGGGCTAAAGGTAAAGAGGATGACTTTCCAGAACTGCTCCCGGACGCTTGGAATCACTTCACCACCACCCACCCCGGATGGCGAAAGGTACCTCAGTGTGGTGTCTCGGGGGGGGGGGGTCCGGTGCCTCACTCTGTGCGGGGATGCCAAGCGCCTCCACCCTACCTCCTGCCTGTGTCGAAAGACCGCTGTTGGTGACAGGGTCAAGCACGTACGACGTGGGAGGCGGTCAGAGGGGTGTATGGCCGCTCATGTCGGCGGCCAGGTCCTGGATAGCGCGGCATCCGCGAGACCGGCTGCGGCGCACACGTGCGTGCCGCCCATGTGGTAATCAGCGTGGCTCGAACCGCTCTCACCCGGCCCTCACGCTGCCCGCGCCGGCGCGGGGAAACCTGAGCCGCACCCCGAGGGGGTGGGCAAGTGCTTAAGGCACTTGCCACGCTCACGCGACTGCGTTGTGGCACTGCTGCATCGCGTGTCTGCACCGGCTGCCTTGCACCCACGCAATGGGCTCCTGTGTGAGCGGTCGGGTGTGGGGGGCAGAGTGGGGCTCGGCTCGGGTGCTGTCGGGCAGAATGCACGTCTTGAAAAAAAGGAGCCTTGGTACTCTATATGTTCCTCTGTTCGCTCTCACGGTTACCCTCGTCGTGGACACCCTCCACCCTTGCGCTACGCAGGTGCTTGTCTTGCACGCTCTACACATTGCTTCGGGGTACCCCTTGCGGAAGAAGTTGCAGGAAGTGGGGCACAAAGACGCAGCAGATACAGAGGCGTGCCTGAGTGGGATGCGAGCCGACGAAGGCCTCCGTTCGGATATCACACTGACGTACACACATACACATTCATAGCAGCAGCAAAACGAAACAACAACGAAAAAGGGCAGGAAAACACCTTAACTAAACGCGCTCTAGCGCAACGCATACACTTTCTCAAAGGAACCGTAGTGCACATATTCAGCGTTCCTCTCTCTTTCTTTTCTCGTCTCGCTTCGATTTTTTTGTTTCTTTCTGCCATTTTTTTTGGGTGTGCAGAGCATTCTCTCTCTCTCTCCCTCTTTCTCTCTCTTTCTCTCTCTTTCTCTCTACGTCTCGGGTGCAACGCTACTGACACAGCCTTTTTAGCGCCTAATTCGAATCCGAAAGACGGCTTCGCCATACATACACACATACTTCCCTCTTCGGCTTCGTGACGGTCGTGAAAAAAATGCGGAGCCGCGCCTGCTTTCGAAGCCAGGCGACGCCGCACGCGCAGCGGCGGAGCTCCAGCTCTCCGGCTTTCACCTCCAAGACAGCCGCACACGCTTTCTCGCAGAAGAAGTCCCTCCAGGAACATAGCGCACCCCATCAACCCTCCTCGCCACATGCCACTCCATTACTGTCACCCCCTGCTGCCGCATCTTATCCAAGCCAGGAGGCGAAGACCCATGCAGCGACGTTGACGGGCAGCAACGCCGGTGGTGTGCCGACTTCGGTGACAGCCTCCTCTCTCACGCTGCTGGCAACCGATGATCCCAAGGCAAAAGACGGTATGCGAAGGCCGCCCTTGTGGCGGCCGAGTTCACCTTCTGCAGAGTTTTCATCGTTCGCTAGTGGTGCAACGCCGCAGCAGCGACCCTTGGCGTGGCAGCAAAGCACGGGTGACAGGTGCGCACCTCCAGCGCGACTCCATATTGCCCGAGACCAGGCGCTATCACGTGGAACGCGCTCCGTGGCGTATGCCTCATCATCTTCCTCCTGCGCCTCCTCTTCTCCCACGGTGTCCGACACGCAGTCCACCACTTGGAGAGCCTGCGGCAGCACAGGCCGCGAGGTCGCTCGCTGGGCGCGTCGGTCGCTGCAGTGGAAATCCCACCGAAATCGGCATCGCGTCGCAATAACCGCTGCAGCAGCTGCTCATACTTCTGCGTCGTCAACGACAACAAAAAGTTCGAAAGCGTCGCGCCTTTCATCAAAACAGCAATGGGCAAGGTATCGCGTTGCCTTGCGTGGAGTCCGAGGCGACAGAGGCAACAGCAGCCCTTCATCGGTAGCATCAAGAGGTGGCACAAAGTCAGCTATAGACTCTAGTGATAGCCGGCCCAGCCGACGGAGAGGCCCGAGTCAGATGAGTGAAGACGGTGCCTTCCTGTCGTCTCCCTCCTTCACATCGGTTGAGCCCATCTGCGTTCTCACTGATGTGCTGCCGCGCGACGTGTATCTACACATCTGCGGTTTTTTAAGTGAAGTGGACTGCTGCACACTGCTCGAAGTGAACCTGCGTATGCATGCCGCCATCACAAGTGCCGACAGCATCGTATGGCGCCACATGTGCATGCGCACGTGGATGTATAAGCAAGGCTTTCAGGCATTCATTCAACGCGCACGGGCTCTGGAGGTGTTGGCGCGCCAAGAGGAGCTCGAGGTGCAGGCGCTGCAGCAGCACATGCTCCTCTTACGCGAGCAAGGCACGATCTTCGGTGAATCCGATGTCTCCGCCACCTGTGACTGCGCGACGGTGCTGATGCGTCGCCGGCAACACGCACGCGCCCAGTGGATGGCGGCCGCAGCTGCAACAGCAGCGAATGTCGCAACGCCAACACCGTACCGGACAAGATCAACGAACACAGTTAGTAGTGCGACCACCAGCGCGAGCAGCACTACGCAAACTGGCGGCAGCAGCGAGACCAAAAGCGGCCGATGTCTGCACCGCCAAAGCCGACGCAGCCGGCACCGTCACCGTGGCACAAGGCGCAGCACCACTGCCACAACATCGACGTCAAGACGCAGTGGGAACATGTGTGCTACAGCGGAAAAACGTCCCACGCACGCGGCACAGCAGGTAGAACGGCCCCAACAGAGGCCGGACTCCCGCTCGGGTGTGACCACAGCCACTTCGAAGGCATCGCGACGCCGTCGCAATCCCACTGGCGGCTTTTGTGGCGACGAGGGTGCATCTGAATCGCTGTCTCGCTCATGCTCATCACAGGCGTGGTCCTCGTCCGGGTCGTCGACGGCGGGCGCGACTCACAGCCGAGCGCAGACGTACCCACCGACCCATCACCGCTTCGGCGACTCCGAAGACCGACTGTACTCACGCGGAGCTGGCGCTGACGAGGAGGGGTGCAGCGCTGCGTGCCGTCCGCCTTTGTTGTCGTCACCCTCCAGTAGTCACACGCACGCTTTGACGGAGCCGCGTGAGAGGGGGAGCGGCAGCTCTTCTTCGGTGCTTCGCTCAGCTAATGCATCAGACGGCGAAGAGGAGGAAGTAGACGAGCCTCTGCGCACTAATAGTTGCGAAAAGATCGACAAACGGGAGCGGCGGGTGTGTATTTACCTGCCGGAGGTCGAGGCTGAGGTTGACGACCAAGACGGCGACGTGAACCTCACAGACACTTCTGTGGTCGCCGTACGTTCTGAGGGCGGTTCTCGGCACCGCTGGCGCGGTGGCCGCTCCCTCTGTGATAGTCAGCTGGCCCCGGCAGAATATCATGGTCATAATCACTGGCACGACGCTCTGTCACGGCAGCAGCAGCAGCAACATCAGTGCTTGTCGCCGCCAGGCAGCGGGCTTCGCCGCAGCCGCCGCGAGAGGCGGCGCAAGCCAGCTCGCCAGCGGCGACGGAAGCATAGCCGCAGTCGAGGTCCGCGTTCGACTGGCGGCGGCGGTGGCCGGCACCGCTCGCAGCGGCACCGCGGCCACAGCCGTCACCGCCCCTCGCACCAGCGCCATCATAGCCCCAAAGCGACGAAGAGTTCGCGGCGGCGGCGACGCCGTCAGCGAAACGCCGCCACAGCTGGAGCTACACGGCCGCGTCTCGGCAACGGCAGCACCAGCGCCAACACGTCTTCGCAGAGCGCGGCTACCGCCGCAGTCTGCGGCAAAAGCAACACGTACTTCTACCAGACAGCGACCTATGCGGCCATCAAGAGCACCACCCCGGTCCTCGCAGCGCAGCACGTGGCGCCCTCCGTGGTTCCTTTCAAGCTTGCGAGCGGGCCGGTACCCTCAGCCAGTGCTGCAGAGGCGTTCACATCTCAAAGCCTAAGCAAGACACAGCAGCACTCGCTGAAGCCCCGCGGTGGTGAAGTGCACATGTGCGAGGCGTCTGTCGATGGTGCTTTCGCGCAGGCAGCAACTTCGTTGAACATGGACGTCTATCGAGCTCAGATGGTGGTGCCAGCACCACCGCAAAGGGGTTCGACCTCTTTCCTGGTGATGACACCCCAAGCAGTGGCAACTTCGTCCAGTGCTGTCGCGTCATCCGGTGCAGGCCCGAATGCGGAAGGACTGTACTGGTGGCAGTTGACGCCTGAGGCTCGTCAACGTCAGCTTCGCCGCATGCAGCAGCAGCAACTGGGAGCATCCAGCGGCGTATTCGCTACACGAGTGGTACCGTCTTTGCAGGACAGGGACGAGTTGGCAGATGAAGCAGCACTTCGGGAGTGGGATGAGCTGGAGGACTCTTCCTTCAGATCCTCAAGCATTGCCATTGACGAGGAGGGCACAGACGAAAGCCTGGAAGGCGAGAGCGAGGAAGGTTACGGCGATCGGAATGGCGCGTCCTTTGCCTTTGACGGCACCGATAAGAGGAGTGAGCTCAGCACCGACGACGACGATGACGAAAGCGAAGGTAGCACCGATAGCGGTGATCATCGTCGTCGCCGCCGTCGCAGCCGAAAGCTGTGGCGGGCTCAGAGTAGGTCCGCAAGGCAGGCGATCCCCGGCGACAGCACGACGACGACGGCGCGTCGCCAGCGCTCGCACTCCCGTATTGCCAGCGGTGAAACAGGCACGTGTTCGTCTGCCTCCACCTCGAGTCACACTCACACTGCACCCCCCTCACCAGCCGATGGTGAAAGTGTCGCATCCGAGTACGGCATTGGCAATAAGAAGTGGCGGGCGTGCGTAAGCGCGCGCGGTGCCGCATCGTCGCTACAGCAGCGGTGCATGTCCAGCGGCGTCACCGGCAAGCGTAGCAGGGCCGGTCGCAGTGGCACTGGTAGCGCTAGATCTAACGGTGGAGTCGACAGGTACGATACCGATGAAAGCGCGGCAGTCACCTCTGCGTTCAGTGAGTTTGACGAAGAACTCATCGCAGGAAGCGCCGGTAGCAGCTGCAGGACGGTGCTGCCTCACCCACGCCGCACTCGTCATCCCAACTGTTCTCCCGGCATCTCGGTAGCGGCGCCAGCGTTATCCTCCTCCAGAGCAGCGATTCGTGCAGAGCGGCGTGTAGCCAAGGCCTTGGCGAAACGGTACGAAGGCATTGAAGAGGCGATGGTGATTACACGCTCCAAGAGCGTGCTCATCCACACGCTGGAGCGGCAAACCCATGCGCACCTGCCGCGCCTCCTCGCGGCAGCAGCGCTGCGACAGCGTTGGTTAATGATGAGCACACGGCCCGCTGGTGCCGCCGCAGCAGCTAACCTCCACGCCGACCCTTCTCTCATGTCTCCTACCGTGGCGCCGCATCGCGATACCCCAGAGTTCCCCGGGGCGGCATCGGTAACGGCAACGCGTGCCATGATTCTGATCGGGGCCGGCAGCAGCGGCTTCAACGGCGGTGGTCTGTCGCCGGCGTTACAGGCTGCAGCCCCACTCACAGCTTCACCGGTATCACACCTCCCCTCTTCTCTCGATAATCCCTTCGCCGCTATCACCGCTGCAACAGTGGCGGTGCCTGCGTCGCCAGTACACCAGCTCGCCCGCATCACCAGCTCTAACGCCCTGATTAGCGCTAGCGGTGAACTCAGCGGCCGCGTGAGCGGCACGGTACCCTTCCACGATGGCTCGCCTTTCTCTAGTTCGGCCATGAGCACCGCTAGCTCAGCGGGCGACGGCAGCAGTACTAGAACCGAAGCCCACACGCTCCTACGGAGCCTTTCGGAGCATCATCACGCGGCCGCCGCAGCAGGCGGTGGCAGCGGTTTCAGTGGAGCTGCGCTCTCTAGCGCTGGTGGTGTACTGGTGCACTCGACGAACGACGAGGTTGTCGACGAGGATATCGAAGAAGAGCAACTCGCCCCCGTTTCATGGAAGTTCGCCTTCTTCATGTCCCGCCGAGAGGCGCAGCGGGCAAACATCACCCTGCAGGATCTTCTCGAAGGAATGTGGGTGGCGTGCTTCCGCAGCAGTGGCCGCACCCACCCAATTCGCTTCGTCCGACAGCATCAGGTCTTTGTATACCCTCCGCTTCCCACAGAAGAAGAAGAGCAGCAGCTGCAACAGAGCGGTCTGGACTGGAGCGAGGGGGGTGACGTCACCACCATGACGGCTGCGGCCAGCGCGAACTGGACAGCGCCGCCGTTGCCCTTTCACATTCTGCAAGGCGGTGCGCAGTTGGTGGTGCACCAGTTTCTGCCCATGAAGGTACTGCGAAGGAACGCTGCAGCGCCGGCGACTGCTGCTGTTGGTGGCATGCCAACTTCTTCGGCCAGCGCTCCAACTGCGGAAGCCGTGACCCCGGCAATGATGGCGGAAAGGCGCTTTGCTGCAGAACCCCATGCGACCTTGCGCAAGCTTCGGCTGCGCATGCTTTCATACAGCGCCAATGACGCCGTCGTGTTCAAGGAGATGACGCACGGTAGCGCCCCGGGCAGCCTTACTGCAGGCGGCTGTGCTGTCCACGGCGGGCCCAATGGTGATGCTGTAAGAGAATTCGGCAGTCGAGACTGCGCCTGTGCTGACTCATGCAAAGCCGCTGCTGTCGCTTCCACCGCCAAGGCGAACGATGCGCGTCGCGCCATCGTGCAGCGACTGGGGGCTTCTGCTGCCTACATAAATGAGGTTCTTGGCCAACCCCCTGTTGCCCCAGGAGCAGAGCACGCTAGTAAAGGCGAAGGACTCACAGCGCGCCGCGGATGCAGCGTCGCCGCTTGCCCAGGTAGAAAGCAACGAGTCTTCTACGGCCCACCGACACAGCGCGAGTACGAGGCCCAGCAACGGCGCGAGGCGTGCTTTGAACCGGGCGGAGCTGGCGATGTGTTGAATGATTGGGGCTGGACGATCGCAAGCCAGCATGTGAAGATCTTTTCTTTGGACGTCACGGCTCCCTTGTATGTGGAGCAACTGCACCGGATTGCTGGCGTGGAAGTCATCGGCCGCCGTTGCGGCGGGGTACACGAGACGGGCATTTAGTCGTGCCAGGTGTGCCGGTCAGTGCTCTGTGAAGAAAGTGTGCGAAGTATATATAACGTCGTCGGGCAAGGCACGCGGGCATCGGATGGCTGAGAACATTCATTGGAACAGAATGCGAGGCCACCTCTGTCTCTTGCGCCGGTTGAAGAAGCTCACCCCTCGCGGCCCCCACCCCTCTCTCCCCTCCCTAATGGCTCTCATTTTCCGCTCGCAGGGTCGTTCTTCGTCCTTTCGGCTGCCGATGCGGGGGTTTGTGAAGGGTGCGTTACGTGAATAGGGCAGGAGGAGAAGGGGACAGGGGGGGATGCCCTTCTGTGCGTTTTTCTTTGTGACTGCCGCTCTCGTGCGTTGGCGAAAGGCACCACTGTTCTGCTGTTGCGATGCATGCATGAAAACAATGTAAAAAAAGCGGTGGTGGAGGAAAGGTCAAAAAGGCGGGGAGACACACACACACGCTGGAAATGAGAGTGGAATTCAATTCAGCTGTTACCACCTCGCGAGCTGTCGGTGTCTGGGCGCTCCTGCTGGCCTCGTTTTCTGGCTGAACTTCAGAGCCCCGAGTGAGTGGCATCCGATCCTTGTACAACGCTTGCGCTCTAGTGCGCATGTAAACATGTACACCCTCCCATATCCCCCCTGCCCACCCGCCTCGCTTTGGGTCCTCGCTTCCTCTTCTGCGCTGGCCGGTGGGCCCCTACACATACACACAGACCATTTGCGGCGCTCACCTCTCTCCCCACTCCACTATCCCCGTTAGGGTGGGGGGCGAGAAAACAGAACAGAGCAGCTCACAGCAGCCGCTCCCATCCCCCCTCCTCTCTCTCTCCTACCTCTCCTCCCGCTGCATCGGTCATCGTTCCTCTACTGCCTTACGGAGTGCGTATGCGGCGTTGTTGCATGTTATACTTCGTAGACCTGTGCGCCACTACCACCACTGCTACCACCACTCTCTGTTCATTGTCAGCACCTTACCGGCCCATTAGCTACACACCCTTCCCTTTGTGCGCTGGTGCGCCTCACTTTTGTCGTCCCAGCGGGGCTAATTTTTTTTCGTTTTATCGCCACACTCTCCTCACTGACCGCGCCGGTGCTGCATCCTTTGCTGTACAGGTATCTGCCCACTTTTGCATCCATACATATATCTTTGCCTTGTACCGCTGCCGCGTTCCGCTTTTCTTTGGAAGGGAGAGGGGTGAGGCCTTTGTCCACCCCCGCGATTTTGTATATATATAGAGAGAGAGGGAGAGGGAAAGCCCATCACCGCTCCTTGCACGTACGTACGTATACAGTCCCTCTGCTCCGGCCTTTACTGCTCGCACTCCGCTCTGTCTCTCGTGCGCGCCTTCCCTTGTAGCGTTCGGTTACTGTTCTGCTTGTTCGTCACCTCACGCACACCAGAGCTCATTCCTTTTCTCGTATGGGTGTCCATGTGAATGCCCTCGGCACGCTCGGACACACACATACGCTTTCGCGCCAGTGCAACTCGATTTGGAACGAAGGTCGGCAGTAGCTGTGACGCACTTCTTCGCTGACGCGCCACCGTCCCACTACCACCCCCTTCCGCCTCCCTCCCTCTCCTCTCTCGTGCGCTTCCTCACACCTTCGCACCTCACGCTGTCTCGCTTGTCACTGTCCTCATCGCCTTCTGTCCACCTCGCACATCCTACCAGGCCTTCCTCTTTTTATCGGTGTGTGCCGTGGTGCATCTGCCCCTCCTCCCTGCACCGACGGCGAAGAATGCGAAATCATTTAAGACGCCATCCATCATGAACGTCTCGGCGGATGCGGCTGCCCGGTCAGTCGGTCAAGCGAGCTCGGATAGCAGTAGCAGTTCTCTTCTCTCCATCTGCATAGATAGATACCTGGAGTGGCTCAGCCAGCTTCACGGCACCATCGACGCCGTCAGCGACGATGCCTATACACTCGACCGACTTCTTCGCCAAGGGGTGCTTCCGCTCCGTCAGCGTACTGGCGTTGCACCCACTTCAGCGGAAGCGCGATTGCGCGCTGCCGTCTGCGCACTGCTCATGGGACACACCGCTAATCAGTCGGGGAGCCCGCAGGCAAACGCGTTGGCGGTATCCAAAGCAGCCGCTAGGAGCCAGCATACGGCAGCGAGTTTCAGCGGTGCTACTTGGCCACCACCTATGGGACATACCGAGGGCCCTCTCTGCCCGTGTCTCGCTTATGCCGAACAGCAGCAGCGGGAGGCGGAGAGTCGCCTCTCACTCAATCGGCGAAGCAGCAAAGATGATGACGACAGCAAGGAGAGTGACATCGGGCATGTGGCCACCATTAGCAGTGCTAGTGAAGACAATAACGAGAGCAGCAGTGGCGCGGCACCCCTCAGCGCCACCGTCTCTCACTTCCCAGCCAGGCTAAAAAGTGCTATACGCAGCGTTGACAACGCTGGCGGAAGCGGCGCGCTGGCAGGTGCATCACTCGCACCCACGGCGAGGATCAACTGCAGCGAAGGCAGCTTCAGTTCTCGCCAGGACACTGCCACTATTGGAAGGAAAGTGCGCGCTGGCTTGCACCTCTCAGACCTGCTGACTCAGACTGTGCTTCTTCTTCCTGTCACTGTATCCACCCCTTCTTTCACCGCCTCGGCCAAGTCCGGCAACGATCTGCTGCAGGCGCAGTCCCACAGGGATGCTCAAAGCCGTCAGCACGGTAGCCGCGAATGCAGCGACTTCTCTGCGCCTTCGCCCTATCGGGCTCTTCCCGTGCCCGTTGGTGTTGACACGCAAGCGGAGCGCACGCTCCACCCCATGCTGGCTCACATCAGGCCCGAAGATCTTCGTCGCTGCGCGCTCTGCAGTGCACAGGTGCTGGTTGAGAATGTGTGGCATACTCTATATCAGATGAACCTGCTGACGCTGCTGAGTGCCGCCCCTTCCATGGCCGCCCCGCTGCCTCTGCCGCCGCCCGGTGTCCTGCGCATGCATCCGACAGAGGCCCTCCTGCTACTGTATCAGTGCGCACAAAGGTGTTTTGTGTCAGGAGTCATTATGGCGACGCCGATCGGCATGCCAGCGTTTTCGATGAAAAGTGGAATCGCCTCAGCCCAGAGAGCTGTGAGTGTGCAGCCGCCCAGCGCGCTGGATGTACTGCGCGGCGGCCACGGTGATAAGGCGACCGCCGCGAATTTCCCTGCTGAGGCTCAGCAACAAGCCACTGAAGAGCGTATGCTCGCAGAGCTTGCAGATGGCCTGCTTTGTATTGTGGAGGGCATCACTGGCACCGCCGCTTCACAGCTGTGGCCGCACTCGACCACAGCTGCGCCGGCTAAACAGGTTGTGTCCGATAACGTGGGTGACGTGCTGGGGCTGCGCTTTGCGCTCTTCCACGCTATCTTTGCTCTTCTCACCACCAAGAACAGCGGCCGTGCGGCACTGGTGAAGCTGATCACTGCCTGTGATGAGCTACGAGCGTGTGTGCAGCGTCTTACGTCCTGGCACGGCAAGAGTTGCGCATCGGCCGAGTCCTCGCAGCGCTCCTTCTCGCTGGCGCAGAGGGGCGAGGACGGCGCGCGCCGCCCTGGAAGCGATGGACCGGGAATGTCAAGCGACAGGGAGGCTGCTGATGCGGCAGCCGCGGAGAAGTTGATGCCATCCACCCCCCTCGACATCAACCCTCTCAGCGCGGCTCACGAATCGCTCATCCGAGCATTCGAGGCGCTCGACGTCACGCACAACACTACCGGCGGCGCTGACGAATTACTCTGCGGAGAAGCCATCGCTGTTGTGATGGATGATTTGCGCGCGCTCTGCTGCGTCGCGGCCCTCCTGGGGTGCTTCGCTGAACTGGTGCGCATGCGCGAGATGTCAGCGAGTGCGGATGCGGGCTCGCCACTGTCGACGTTAGAGCCCGCTTCGCCGTTGTTATCGCCGCCACCACTGTCACTGGATCACCACTGCCTCCTTGACAATCATGTCTATCCGTGCCTGCAACGGCTGCAGAGCTCCACCAGAGGCGACTGTAGTGCGCAAGCGCGCCACCTCATCGCCCTGTGGTGGTTGCTGCGCGCAGAGACAGTGCGACATTGGGTGTGGGCGGCAGAGAACCGGCCGTCCCAGAGGCAGGGCACCAGCGCCCGTGCGAAGACGCAGGAGTCGCACTCGGCGACGGGCCCCGCGTTGCAGGTGTTAGGTGTCACCATCACATTGCACGAAGATCAGCAGCATGAGGCGCAGCAGGCTCGAGGGCAGCAGCACCAGCACTGGCACCAGTGGCTCAAGGATGCCTCTCGCGCAGCGGTGCGCGCGAGCGACGTAGCAAACGAATTTCTCGGCCTCACACTCATCTCGACCTGGTCCTCCGCCTTCTCATTGCTCTCGATGACGCCGCCGCCGCCAGTAACGTCCGCCGCATTGATGGCCGCGCCTCTGCGCTGGAGGCTGCCGCCTTCCTCGGCCCCATCCCTGTCGTCGCATGAGCCCGTCGCCTTTCTCCCTTTGCCGTGGATTCGCCTGTGGCTGCTGTTGTGTCCCCCGCTGTTTCGGATCTCGCCAGCCGAGGTCTTTGCCCAGCGGGAACGAGTTCAGCAACAGCTGCAGCACGAAAACGAGAGTGCGCCGCAGAGGCTAGGGGGGCCGACCACAGCAAAGAGCGGTGTGGCGCCTGGTGGGGCGAATAAAGCGGCAGCCGTCACCGCCAAGAAGTCAACGCAGGCATCGCAAGCGTCTCCAAAGCCCACTCGCCGGGGCGGCAGCAGCCCGCAACCCAGCACACCCCAGAGCGCCGCCGGTGCTCCTCCTCCGCTGGCGGCATCCGACCCAGGCACAGGCAGCCGCAGCCACGGTGGGGATCTGGCCAACGTCACCGCCGCGCCAAGCGACGGCCAGGGCAAGGAGGCACAGCTTCAGCGGCGCCTGCAGCTGAGCAAAGAGCCGGTGTGCTTCTGGATTCGATGGTCTCTCCTCTTCATGCCATCGCCGCTTGTACAGTCGCAGAGAATCGACTCGGATGCGCGAAGCCACCCCTCCTCGACCTTGCTGCTGTCGGCGCTGGAGAGCCTCGTTACAGGTTTGCGCTGCACCAGGACCGCCTGGATTCAAGGGCCGCAGCGCATCGCAGCGCCGCCGACGGAGCTCATTTGTCTGCTATGGCGCGCCTTTCCTCTCTACACCCCTGCAAACCTGATGACGGCATTAAAGGCCCAAACGCAGCTTTTTCTGGGGTGCGGGGCGAATCTGTGCCACGGAGAGGCGGTCGAAACGGATGCGTCAATGGCCTCGCTGTCAGCGCACGAGACTCTTCGAAGCGTTACCTTTGCCCCCTACTCGTTTGCTGCGGCAGTGGCAGCTCTGCGAGAGTGGGTGGAGCATTCGAAACAGCTCAGTCCACCACCTCCGCGTGCCACATGCGTGAGTGGTTGCGCGGGCAACGCGGCAACCGTTGCCACGGTGACTGAGTCGGCCCAGCGAAAGGGAACGCGACGGCGGCCGTTGGTGGCCGGGCATGTCCTCTCGCGGCGCACTACCAGTACGAGCGCCAAGTCCCTCGCCGCCGGCAATGCGGCCGGGGACGGCGCCTATCGTGAGGTCGACAAAGCTGTGGAGTTTTCCGCTCTGGGAGGCAGCGAGCCCGGGGTGGCGGACTCCGCGGCGACAAGAAGCGCACGAGTGTCTGTGGCCTGAAGTCTGTGTGGCCGGGCCGGGACCCCACCTCAGCCGCGCATCATGAGGGGCATTGGATGCTAAAGGCTGACAGATGCCAGCTTCACCTCCTCATCGCCTGACTCTCTTTGGGTTGCTCGTACACAGTTGCTTCTGAGGTAATCACCTTGGAACCTTTCTCCGGGAAAGGCCGTGGCGTTGGCAGAGGGAGGGTAATTTCTTTTTTTTTGCGGTATTCCAGCACTGAGGGGAAGCGACTACCCTGTGCAGATGGTCGGCTTCGGCACGGTACCTTTTTTTTTGGAAAGCCGCCCCTGCACATGTGCATTCGCGTGGGTGTAAACTTTGCCTCCGTCGCTGTCGGCGGAGTTTCAGTGGCCTATTCCCTCTCTTGTTTTTGTTGGTTCCCTCTGGCGGCTCCAAGCACATTCATGCAGCGTCCTTCCAGCATTCCTCCCTCCCTCCCTCCCTTCCCCCCCCCTTCCTTCCAAGGACGCTGCGGGTGGGGGGGACCTCTGCCCCCACGGCATCTCGCAAATGATCCCACTCTTACTCAGTCTCGACACCGTCGCCCCCACCCCCATCTTCCCCGTCCTCGTAGAACTCGTGTCTCCTGTCGCATCAGCCTTCGACGGCAAGCGAGGCGAATGTAAAAAGGGGGAGGGTGAAGAGGGCTAATGCTTGGGATAACGAGAAGAAGTACGATGCATGAACCACAGTATCCCCTCGTCCACCCCAATGGCACGCGTCACGAGCCCCTTATGCTCCTTTCACCAAAGGTTGTTGCTCCGTGCAGCTCGTATCTCAGACGGTATTGAATCATTCTGAGCATTTGCTTCCCCGCCCCTCTCCACCACCATCGCCACACACAGAATATAGACGCGCGTAACGAAATCGCCCACAAATACGGGAGCTCAATCGGCGACCGAAAAAAAAAGGGATATGTATGGCCCCCTCACTTCTGAGTGGTGTCGAGCCATAGTGACTTGGGATAATAATTAAAAAAAAACAGCACAGCCCTCGCCGATAGCCTTGTCAGCGCAAGTTATACGGAGAGCGCGAGTGGAGGGGAGGGGTAGGAAATCAGTGTGATTTACCACAAAGATGGGAAGCCCTCCAAGCTGGGCAAGTTGGCAACCGTACATCGGATCGCATCATGTTTTCTGTGTCTGCATCTTTCTCTCCCTCCATCCTTGCCGCCGTGCGTATGGGCGCAGCTCACTTCCGCGACCGCCGTATTGTCGCAGACGCGGCCAACGGGCACACATCGATCAGCACAGAGTACTGAGCAGGAGGGGAAGTGTTTCCTGCTCTCTTCCGCACCCTTTTCGTTGCTTTCTTTTTCTGTTGGAGCACTCTCTGCGTTTTTCTCTAAAGGTTGTAATGCGCAAGGTGAGTCGTGTATGGGCCACCTCAGCGGCTGGTCCCACCGTTGGCAATCGCCCAGCGTGGCAAGCGCTACAGCAGCCACGCCACCGTTTTCAGGGGTCCTTTCGTGCCTCACCTTCACTCTCTTCCTCTTCGCCGTTGCGCCTGACGCGGTCGCAGTTGGTGGCCGCCGCTGCCTTTCCATGCGTCCAGCGATGCTCGCACTCCCTTGCGACGGCAGTACGTCTTCAGCATACCGCGCCCACTGGCGGAATCGCCGCAGCCTCCACCGGCGCGGCGACATCCTCGGGGGGCACCTCTTCCTCCACTGACAGCCTCGGGGGCGACGATGGCGTACGCATTGATCCTCATCGCCTCCCAAGCACGATCCCTGGCATGACGCAGGAAGAGCTAGCGGCGCGAATTGCGCAATACCACTCACAGCAATCAAAGCTGGTGCGGGAGATGTCGGCCAAGGCGTTAGCGCATGATGTAGAGCTCATGCGCCGCTCGCTATCGCCGAGCTCCTTTGCTGAGTACATGGCGCGTCTGGAGAAAGAGCAGCAGTCGGCTGCGAAAGAGGAGGCGAAGATGGCTGCCATGTCTCCCATTGAACTGCACCAATACCGGCAGAAGAAGCGTCGGCAGGCGCTTCGGTATGAATGGTACAAGACCTTCCTGCTGCTATTCGCACTCACTAGCAGTAGTCTCTTCCTCTTTGCGTTGCTAGTCTTCTTCAAGTAGGTGCATGCGGCGTGGGGAGTGGCTGCGTGATGCGAGCAACGCCGCTGTACGTCTCAGTTGTGACTGTGGTTGCACATCGGACTGCTTGTTCGCTACTGCTTTTGCACATCGGCTCGGGCACTCGCTTCCTTTTTTTTCTCTCTCGTCCTGGTCGTCGACGGTAGGTTGCCGTAGGCTTCGTGTTTTTTTTCAGCGAGCGGAAGAGAGGAAGAAGAGGAGTAATGGTCCCCTCGAGTGTTGTCCGCACTGTGTGTGGAGTATCCTGTGGCCGTTTAGCATGACCGCTTGCGCTGTCGCGGTGGTCATTTCCCCTTTTTACGCCTGTGTCTGTGTGTGCGCGCGCACAGGCACACAGATAGTGAGAGAGCGAGAGAGCGACGCAATCGAAAGGGCGGCTCGCGAGAGGAAACCAAAAGCGTCGAGCGGATCTCTATGCCTTTCCTACCTGCACTGGTCCTCTGTATGCGCAGCTTTCCACCGACCGAACGAGGAGGGAGACAGCGGAGGGAAGGGAGTTGGTAGCGAGGGGAAAAGATCGCCACTGAAGCACAGCTGCGGTGCTGTTTCTGATTCCTCTCTCCCTTAAGATGGCTACTTGACGGTGGTACTCCCATCGCCGCTGTCACCACTCACCCCGCCCCTTGGCCCTCCTTTCTACCCTGAGGAGCGAACCACACCTGCGTGTACACGAGAACACGTACACGTACAAAGCACTTACACATCAACCTCGTCCCCTCTTTTTCTTGTTTTGTTTCTTCGCCCTCTCCTACGTACTGGCGTCATTCGGAGCGGGTGCGTGTTGGCGCCACTACCTGTTCCCCACCACCACCCACCCACCCACTTCCCACACTGCCCTCTCCAATGCGCTCGCTTTTTCCACGGTGTTGAAAGCACAGGAAGAGAAGCGCCGCGCGAGCGGTCGCGAGCCAAATAGTCCTCTTCTCCCAGCCATAATTCTGATTTGTGTGTGTGCGTGCGTGCGCGCGCTTCCCCTCTCTCGACCGGCACTGCCTCTTTGGCGCTCTTCTCTTTTTCCCTTCGCCGAGATCCATGTGGCGGCGGGTACAGCCCTGCAAGGGGCTTGCCACGGTGCAGCCATGGTCAGGTGTCACTGTTCATGAGCGCGCGAGCGGAAGCAATGTCGCCTTGATAGACAGCAAAAGGAGCAGCAGTAGCACTCATTGGCGTCGCCGGCAGCCTCACCTGCGAGGGCGGCCCTCCAGGGTAGCATGTGTGGGTAGTGTGAGCTTCGGAGGTGTACGGCTAACTCGGCCCCTGCGTCGACCGCAGACAATAAAGCCGAACCCAAACGAGGCCACCAGCGGCCAGTTTGAGAAGAGCTTCGAGAAGTTGACGGATAAGATCGAGTCGCGCCTCCCGTTCCGCCAGCACCACGTTCTGCGTGGCAACATCTATGAGCAGCAGTATGGCGACCGAAGTGAGCATGACATGAAAGTGGAGGCACAGGAGGACCTGCATGGGTGTGAGAGAGAGAAACCAGCGGCACGGCAGGCGCGCAGCTACTTCTCTGATGAAGACCTTTCCCCGGAGGCAATGCACGTCCGCTCACCGCGACTAAAGGTAGCGCAGAATCTTCATAGGCAGGCGTACGACAAAAAAATTCTGAAGACGACGGCGGAGCCGGCCGCCTATTATTACACGGAGTTGACTATGGAAGAGAAGCGGCTTCATCGTTGGAAGTTGATTGCTGGCTGGAGCGCTGTTGGTGTCGTAACGCTCATGGGCTTGCAACGTCTGGGCGAATACATGCTCACGGCTGGTTAGAGACCGGTTTCAGTCGTTGGGTGTGGAAGCGTTGTTTGTTTTATCGGACCTGCTTGCGCTTGTGCGCGCGTGCACCACTCCTGTGGTATTCTCATCAAAATGGCAATGAGGGTGCCGATGGAGTGCAATTCGGCAACTCTCTATTCCTCCCCCGCCCACCAAAGGCTGAGCTCCGACATAGCAAAGCGCCTCAGGTAGGGCCTTGGCTGGATGGCGAGGGCGGCTCGACGTAACCCCAAGGACTGTGGCGTGGAACCCACTCTACTCTTCATGCGTGCTCGTGTGTGGTGTGTGGGGGGGAGGGGGAAGCAGTTGATAGAGGAATGGGACGTGGGGGGGTCCCTGGTTCAGCCTATGGAGCGCATCTCGCATGGGGTGGCACAGTGGCTGCAATAGTGTATTTTTCTGTGTGTGAGTGTGTGTGACGGAAAAGGGCGGAAGGAAAAGAGTGGCCTTGAGTGGCTGCACGAAAGCGTCATTATCCTCTATCGTGCTCTCCCTTCTTCCTTGTCGCTGCACCCCGCTGCTGCGACTGCTGCAGACGCGCTGCGGGCTTGGCCGCACTCTCTATGTTCCCCCAAGCGGCTCGCCCTTCTTCCTCCCTTACGGACCGCACAAACGCGCACACCCCCTCGTTTGGTGGTCCCCATTCTCGTGCACTTTACACGCCACACCTACCCCTCCTCCTCCTCATCTGCGGTTACATTAGTGTGCCACTTCACACCAACGCACACGCACGACTTACCATAACTTGCCTCCTCAACCAACGCCCCTCAACTCCAAAATCACCACCAAATCACGACACACACACACAAACTTCCACGAAGTGGTCGTACTATTTGACGTCTATCCGCTCCAGCCATCTTCGACACAAACGCACCCTTCGCTCGCCCGCTCGCTCGTGCGCGCGCTGTCGCAGTCGATACCACGTTGGAATTTCAATTTCCCTTCCCACACAAACGCACACGCTCGTCGATTCGCCTCTGCTCTGTTTCCGTTTCCTTTCCCCCGTCTACTTGCCCCATCTCTATCTCTACCCTCACAGCCAAGCCTCACCCGTCATAGAGATAGACAGCCTCACCACCCACCTCACAGAGAGAGAGCTGCCACACCCGCGCCCCTCCTCCTCCATCTCTCTACCCACCACCGGCACCTCGTCGTCACGCTGCACGCTCAGGCGCGCGTGCAGACCAAAGGGGAAAAACAGAACAGAAAACGAGATAAAAACTGCACGCAGCAATAATAGAAGCGCCGTCGACACGCAGCATACCTGCCGCAACGTGCACTTACACACACACACACGTTTGCTCCCCTACAGTGTTAAATAAGGCATTCTTTGAAAGGAGAAGTGGAAAGGGACAACAACGAGGCCCCTCACTCGAGCGTGTCCGTGATTGTGCTGCCGGGGCAAACTTCCTTTACGTCTTCCCTTTCATATAGCACACACGCTTGGGCGCGTGTACGAAGTATTGACAGCTTTTCCTCTTTGGTGTTTGTGCGTGTCTCTGTCTCTGTGTGTCTGCCCGTATATCTTTCGCTTCGGAGTTGGGGTGGGGGAGGGGGCTGCACAGCGGCAAAGAAATCGGCAGGACCTTGGGAAGCAGATCCTTCCCTCTCTCTACACAGATATATATATATACATATACACAAAATTGTCACCGCACCCGCACAGGCAAAAAAAAAGAAAGCTTCATACAACCGCAAGCGGCGATGGCCTCCACAGAGAATCGGGCCAGCAAGGCCATTGATGTGTTCCTTGACAGCCGAAGCGGCTCACCGCCTGCGGCAGCGAGCGCCAATGCCACCATCTCAAGCAGCGCCATCGACCACAACCGCTTCGCCACGATGATCGCTCTGCAGAACCGTCTCTTGAGCATCATGGCAGAGGCGCAGACGATTGTGCAGCACCTCCAACAGAACGGCTTCTTCCCTCGCGGCTCTGGCGCGAACCCGGAGGAGGACGCGGCCAACATCATCATGCAGATGCTTCGTGCCAGCCTGGAGGCATCCAACTCCTCGACAACGTCGCCATGTGAGATGGGAAGCGGCTCGCCCTCGGCTATGGATGCTGGAAGCACGCAGTGCGTGGCCAGTCCCAACTCGAACATGCCCGCTAGCTTGGAGAACGTGCCGTCGTGGGCACCGGCCAAGCTGCCCAACGACTGTAACACTCACAGCCGCAGCAGCACGAGCAATGCGATCCATAGCGCGGTGTCGCATAACGCCGTCGAGGAATTTCTTCTCGCTGGCCAAGGCGGTCAGCAGGAACCGCAACAGCAACAACACTCGAACAGTGCGGATCTACTCCACAACGAAGAGGGCGACGAGCTGCCGGAAGGCTCGGAGATGCTGGCGTTTGTGGAATTCAAGCGAGGCCGCGTCCGCAAGTATGTGTGTGGTCATCGCATCGAGCCTGGCAACTACGTCCTCGTCGACGGTGACCGCGGCACAGACTGCGGCCTGTTGGTGCAGACGATCGAGCGCAAGCCGAACAACGAGACGGCCGTTGTTTCGATGGAGGGCTGCGACATCCGCGATGACAAGATCAAGCTGGAGAACGGCCGCGTTCTCCGGCAGGCCTCAGAGGAAGACATCGATCGCCTTCACAACATCATTGCGAACGCAGAAAGCGTCGCACTCAAGACATGCCGTCAGCGGTGCTTGGAGCTCGGTATCGACATCGACCTGCAGGATGTGGAGTATCAGTTCGACATGAAGAAGATCAGCTTCTTCTTTGACTGCGACCACAGCGTCGACTTCCGCTCCCTCGTGCGGGAGCTCTACCGGACCTTTGGGGCACGCATCTGGATGGAGAACATCAACCCAAAGGTCAAGAACGCAATGCCAGACGCTAGTAGCCATGAGCGCGGTCACGATCGCAGTCATGGCGGCGGCCACCACGGAAACGGTGGCGGTCACCATGGCAACGGTGGCGGCTGGCGCAACAATCACCGCGGCGGCCGCGGGCGTGACTACTGAGACGACGACGCTAGAGGAGCGTGTGGCAGCCGCGTGAGTTGCCGCTTGCAAGTCACGCCGCCTTTTCTACTCTGGTTGGGGTCACTCTTCCTTTATTGGCCGTGAGCGGAGTGGCGGCCGCTCACCATCGCACGCGCCCACGCACCCTCTCCGAGTTGTGTGACAGCCCCACTGGCAGTGGTAGAACTCATAGAGTGAGGGACGGAACCAGGGGGTGGGGGGACAGTGCATGGCGACAGGGCGTGCGTACGAGTGTGCAAGTCAGATTATGCTTCTCACGCCTCACCGAAGGAGCTCCGGACCCTCGAGTGTGATTTGCCCTCCCCCCTCCCTCCCTCCCGGCCACGTCTCTTTCTATCCATCGCCCACTTCCCCTCCTGCCCTGTGATGGAAAGAGGAAAAGGGAGGGGCGCGTGAGAGGAAGCACGCAGAAGAAAAAAATAGTAACAGATGTATTTGTGTGTGTGTATCAACGGTGTTGATTGCCTTTTCACAATGATCATCACCATTACTTTGCCGGTCTCGTTAGTGCTGCCTTCACGTTTGTCTGTCTTGTTCGCCTTCACCTCTTTTTTTTGTAAAAGTGTGTGACGGTTCAGCGTGGCTATCACCACTCTCACCTTCTCAGCATCTCCCCCCCCTGTCTATCTCTCTGTCTCTCTCTCTCTGAGCAAGTGTGTGTATAGGTAAGATCCCCTTCTCTCCTCGGCGTATGTCCTTCGCATACAACTCTCTTTTGGCGGTCATCTTTTTATCTGTTCGTATTCTTCTTGTCGCACTAAGTGATGTTCCCGAGGCCGCGTTTGACCCCACTTATGCCTTGTCATCGTCTGTGGCAAGGCGAGTGAAGGTGTTCCTCTCACAGAACATCAGAGAGCTCGTGTCGCGATGTTGTTGTTGCTGTTTTTCGACTTCACCGCCGCGTGCTGCTCGCTATGTGGGCCCCATCCCCATCGTCGGTGGTTTTGCTGTCATGCGAAGCTATTCCCCCTCTAACGGCTCGGCATCTTAGACTTCTTCTCTATTCACCCTGCGGAGGGGAGAAGACGTAAAATACATGTCAGCGCTCGGCTCCATCGCGCGAGATCGTTTGGAGTGGGGAACGCCCATGCCAGTAGCGTGATGATATGGTGATGCCGCGAAAGTGTTTCGTGGCGCGCTGATATACAGCGCACGCGCAAACTGGACGAATCCCTCGCAGCATGTTTGTCTGGGCCTGCGTGCATGCGCCCCTCTTCTTTTGTCGGTGTGTTTTGTTGGTTGCGCGTGCTTTCTTTTAGTCTTCCCGTTCTCACCATAGAGCCGCCACCCTCACCTTCCCACACAAAAAAAAATAAGGAGAGGGGACTGAACTGGAAAAATTTGTGCTGACTCGCGTTTTGTGTGTGTATGTGTGCGCAAGGGGGCGCATGGGAAGTGGTGACAGCGTCCCGAAAGGAGGAAGAGCGGTACAGTTTTGAACACGCGCGCATACAGGCACGAGTCGCGGTGAGGGAAAGAGGAGATGGGGGAGGAGGAGGAGCAACAGCAGCAACTGTTTGGTGTGGAAGAAGATGAACGAGAGGCAGAAGCAGTCGCGGGCCAAGCAGGCGAGCGATAAAGAGAGGAGTCGCCCGTGCGCACTTTGTCTCCAGGCCCCGTCAGGCTTCCTCCGGCGCTATTTTGTCGCTTTGTTTCCCTCTTTTTCGCGCCATCATTTGCCTTATCTGCAGCCCCTTTCAGTCTCTCCGTCCTGCCACCACCTCTCCCCTCCCCTCCTCCCGCCTCCATCACATCGTTATGCCTCGGTGTCGCTTCGCTTGTTCCAGTAAAGTATGTCTCAGTGAGAAGGCTTCTGCGCACCTGACCCACGCTCCTCTCTTACCCCCTCCCTTCCTCCCCACCGCATCCGTCGTCTTTCCCTCCTCCCTCCCTCCCACGCTGCAAGCCACACGCAGAGGTAGACACCTCACACCTCCGCTCGAGTACGCGCGCGAGCCTCACCATAGACAGAGACTGCTCTCTTTTTGTGTGTGTACGTGTGTTGGTGAGGAGGGGGGTGAGAAAAACGCGGGAGAAAAGAGAGGCAAAAAGGGTGAAAAAAGTGCCAAGAAGCGAAAAGAGGCCGTCTAATGGCCACAGGGTACATCGCCATTTTTATTTCCTCTTTTGTTGCTCGTCTCTCATCTCCCTCGTCTCATCCCCTCCCCTTCCCTCCCACACACACGCCGCCCCTGTTTTCTACTTTGTTTGTGTGTTCGTTGATGGCAGTCTGCGCCTTTTTTCTTCTCTCCCCCCTCTCTCTCTTTTTGTCGGCTTCTGTTTTTTTTTTCCATCTTTGTTCGTTTGCCGATCTCTCTGTCTGTGTGTGTGTGTGTGTGGTTATCCCTCGGGATTTCTCAAACACCTCTTCAGTCATCCCTCTCCCTCTCCCCTGGTCCGTCTCTGTGTGTGCAGTGACTCGCTCGTCCCGCCTTTTCTGTTTTCTGTTACTTTGACGACATTGTTCCTCAGAACTTTCCTCTCGACTCTCTCCCTCCCCTCACCTCCTTTTTGTGTGTGTGTGTGTCGTAACACAGCTTTCAAACGAGAAACGAAACATCAATGGCTTTCGAGGGAGCGTTGGCGCTGTCCTTGTGAACAGCAGCTGCAGACGCATGAACAGAGCGAGAAGTGGCTGGTGATGTGTGGCATGGCATAGAGTGCTTGAGGAAACGGTAGCAAAGCAGAAGATGGAAAAGAGAAAGGAGTCGCGGCGGCTGCGCGGCGATCAGAGGAGACTCAGTTCTTTTGGCGTGCTGTCCTTCGCTCGGGGTCGCTTTTTCTCCTGCTCCCCGTCCTCGCATGCAGCGGCGGCGCATCTACTCGCCCGTGTGCAGCTGTAGGCATGAGCGTCACTCTGCACCATTCCCCACCACCACCACCTTTCCTCTTCCATCTCTAGTCTCCCGGATCTTCACGGTGCCTCCTCTTTGCTTCGGAAAGAACCACTTCAGTGTCTCCCTCCCCTCCCCTCTCCCCGCCTACCTTTCATTCAACCGCAATTCTTGAGGGGGGAGGCTGAGTCGTCGTCGTTAGTACTGTGGCAGCACAGGAGGTGAGGGCGCCCCCGCGCGCTTTCTTTCCCCACATACTTTGTCACGCACGCCAGTCTCTCGGTCTTGCTGAGTTTTGTTGCCGCAATGCTAACCTGGTCGTGCCCACGGTTGCGTCGCCGGGGCACAGGTCACGTCGTGAAGTACCTTGAGGGCGTGCCCACACCCACAAAGCTCATCGACCACCTCGCTGGCGCCGACCTGCATGCATCCGCCGAGCTGCCCTTCTTTACTACTGTGCCGCGCTATGTGGACGCGCAACGGGAGCAGCGGCTGTCTCGCCTGTTTTTTCACCATGTTCTCTACCCCGCTGGAGGGTCCCGGCTACCCTATCAAGCAGTTGTCGTGCGCGGAGGGCGTGCGGTGCGCGCCGCAGTGGCGCATATACTGCGGGTGAAGGAGAAGCCGAGTGGGATGCTGCACCGGCGAGAGCAGCAGCGGCAACAGCGTGCCGCAGTCGGTCCCCCTGCGCTGCACCGACCCAGCCCGCTCGCCGTCCCATCCTCCCAGCTTGGTTCGTCAAAGCCCACGCCCTCGCCGCCTGGTGCGGCAAAGATGCCCTTCATGAACGCCAGCACTGCAGTCCCCGCCGAGTACATTTCAGCAGCGGCGTCTTGGGCGCGAGTGGATCCTGCGAGGCGGCCGTTCTTTTTTGCCAGGACATCACGCGGTCACGAGCATCGCCACAACTCTCAGAGGCTGCCAGAAGACACAAAGCGGTCAGTGAGGACGGTGGAGGACACAATGTTGGCTCCTCTGCGGGGGGTTGTAGAGCACTTCTGGAACGAATCGAAGCACTACAAAAACTCGTCGTGCCAAGACACCACGGACGGGCTACCCTCTACCTCCCTCGCGGCCTCGGACGACATGGCGGAGCGCGTGCGGCAGCTGCTGGTTTCGCCGGCGGCCGGACTTCTGTGGATGCCAGCCTCTGTGCCAAGCGCCGTGGATGCCTGTGAGGGAGCTGGAGACACGTCCAACAGCGTCCCTGACAGTCCAGGGAAGCGCTGCTGGGCGGAGTTGATGGCCCATGTACGAAAGAGAGCGACAGCAACGATGATGCATGGTGGCGCAAGCGGTGGCAGCGACGTCGAATACGCTGGAGCTGTAAGGACCAGTGTGTACGTGCAAACGCGGCTTCCCCCCTCAGCGACGGTAGCGCTTCCGCTAGCGCACGTACGCAATGACAGCCACGGGAGTAGGCAGGTGGCAGGTGACCTCAGCCTGCACGAGGATGCAAGCGAGGAGGTGATTTGCCGAATTGCGGGTGGCGTGGAGCCGGTAGTCCCATTTGCTGTGGGCCGCCCGTTCGCGCCAGTGGAGGCCAAAGGCGCTGCAGCGTCGCTGTCGGACCGCATCTTTGCGCACGTGACGTGCCTGACGCAGCTCAGTGTTCGCGTGTCGTCGGCACCGCCGGCAAAGGCCCCAGCGGTGGGAGCAGCAAGTGATGTTCCCGGCGCCACAGCCAAGTCGCAAGCGGCGAACGTCCCAGCTGGTACGCATTCATCCAAGGAAACAGCGCCCCACTCGCACCGCAGCAGCTTGGACTCCGCGGAGCCGTGGCGCTTAGGCGGGGTTGGGTTGGACCTAATGATACCTCTGCGCGCCCGAACCGTCGCGGAGCACCACCCGACGAAGCCCTCGGCGCACTCGCACGAGCGCGTGGCGACGCCAGCTGAAAGCGGTACCTCTCCCGTGAACGTGAACGCGAACGCGGGCGTGGCAGAAGCAGGCCGGTACGTTGTTGGCCGAACAGACGCAGAGACCTACCTGCTACCGCAGCGTGAGCTGCTACTGACGCTTCACGTGCCCGTGCATACGGAGGACATGTGCGCTGCGCAAAACCAGGAGCGGCTGCGCCGACAGGTACGTGCAGGTCACGCAAGCTCTGCAGCGTTGTCAGCGGCGTGGCCAACAGAGCAAGCGCGCCTTACGTCTTCGCGTCGCGCAGCGGGTCAGTATGCGAACGCACTGAGCGCGAACGAGACAGGCGTGTGCCAAGCAAAGGCGGTGCCGCAAACAGCTACGACGCTCCTCGCGGCGTCTCCGTCCACGCCCCTGCTTTTGTCCCGCACCAGCTATGAAGTGCGCGCGCTGCCAGGCGACGTGGTGTACATCCCACGAGGTTGGGGCTTCGACGTGCAGCGCATTCTGGGCACAGCCACCATCCACAGCGGCAGCTGCGGTGGGGCAGGAGGCCCCGTCGCGGGCAAGGTAGATTTCTGTGACAACCGCACCATCGCACCGCACAAAGGTGCGCGGCCCGGTCGCCCTTTGCCAGGGCAGCCTGAGAGCAGGGAGCCCATGGACCCAAAGTCTGATGTGGCGTCGACAGCATCGGTAGAGCTCACCTCCGTCGAGGTGGACGCCGTGTGCCTCAACTATCATCCGTACCCGGAGCTGACCGAGGCGCAGGCAGCCGTCTACGTTGCAGCGAACTACGTGCACGGCGGCGTCGACGAGTTCTACGAGCATGGCGGCAATCGTGTATATCACGCGTACCATTGAGCGTCAGTTGCGGAAGAAGCGCTCGCCGGGTCGAACTCCACTCCCCTCGTTGGCCCTGGTGTCTGCGAGCTTTGGGCTGGCAACGACTGCCGCGCGGGCGCACCTTCACGTTGACTCGAGAGTAAGAGGTTCCGGCGTGAGTAAGTGCTTGAGCTTTACTCTCCTCCTTCCCCCCTCCCACAAACACACACACACACTGTTCTCCTCACCATTCCCCAACCTCACTTCCTGCTCGCCCTACGCTGGCAATGGTAGTGCGGCGACGGTTCTGTGTGTATGTGTACTGAGTCCGCCTGAGGCCCCGTCAGAAGAATGAAACGAGAGGATGCAAACGCGTCGCTGACTCGGCTTCAGCGTCTTCCCATGGCACGTCCAGTCCCCATCAGCAGTGCTAACCACCACTCCCTCCCCCTACCTCCTTTCACCTCTCTCCCCTCACCACCGCCACTTCCTGCGAAGCCCTTTTTTCCCCCTTTCCTGCTCAGCTCTCTTATTCTTTATCGCCTTCCCCGTGCTTGGCTCTTTCCCAAACCACACTCGTCTCAGCATTTTTCCCTCCTCGCCCTACACCGCAGCTGTGTCAAGCCTCGAAGGGCCCCTCTGTGCCCTCACACGTTTTATTTTCGCCTCGTCGCTCTTTGCTCTTTCGTAAAGATGACGTTCACCATCGAAGTGGAGGCCTACGGCTACGACAAACTGGTGTGGCTGAAGACAGATACTCTCAAAGTGGGCCTCACCAACTACGCCGCCTCTGTCGCCTCCGTTCAGGTGTACCACCCCACCCGCAACAAGTGGATCGAGGTCAACTGCGGCTACCCGAAGAACCCGGAGGACGCTTATGCCGATCCAGACTACATGGGCGCCACTGTCGGTCGCTGCGCCGGCCGCGTAGCTGGAGGCGTTTTCACACTGGATGGCATCAAGTACTACACGCAGAAGAACCGCGGTGAGAACACGTGCCACGCCGGCGACGACGCGTACCACAAGAAGCACTGGGGTATGAAGCTGATTGAGACAGCCACGGTGATCGGAGTCCGCTTCAATTACTTAAGCCCACACATGGAGAGCGGCTTTCCTGGCGAGGTGCAAAACTACTGCACCTTCACGATCGAGCGCAGCAGGCCCAACGCCCTCAAAACTGTGTATGACTCCTATATTACGGACAACAGCCTGTGCGATGCCACCCCCATCAACATCTTCAGCCACACCTCCTTCAACTTAAACGGTATTCCTGGACAGCAGGATGGCGAACCGAACTGGGTTCAGCCGGAGAGCGTGCGCAACCACTGGGTGCGTATACCGGCCAGCTACGTTGCCGAGGCGGACCGCGCATCCATCCCGACGGGTGAGTTCCTGCCAGTTGACGGCACCGGGCTGGACTTCCGTAAGGGCCGCGTGATCGGTGAGTGCATCGATGACGTGACACTGCTCGACCGCGACCCGTGCGGCTACGACCACCCCCTCGCCATCGATGGATGGGAGAAGGGCAAGCTGATGCTACACGCCGAGACAAAGAGTCCGGTCACGAACATCAGCATGAAGGTGTACTCGACGTTCCCGTGCATGTGGGTGTACACGGCCAACAACAAGCCTCTGCCAGCGAGCGGCGGTCCTGGCCAGCGCTATGCGCGTTGGACTGGCCTCTTAGTCGGTCCCCAGAACTTCTCCGACGTGGCCAATTGCCACGCCAAGTACCCCTCCTGCATTGTGCGTCGTGGTGAAGCCCAGTACTCGGAGACGACAATCAATGAGTTCACGATTGAGGAGTAGGGGCCGCTGCCCTAGAGTGCAAGAGGCAAATCGGCTGGGATGTGAGAAAGTGTGAGGGGGAAATCTGTAAAGGTGACGAGGAGACACGCCCGGGGGAAGCGATCTGTAACTCTGATGCTGCAGCAGCGCACAGGTGCTCTGACCCCGCAGCTTGGCAGTTTCTCCTCCTCTCCCCCTCTTCCTCTTCTCTCTCTTCCCCCTGTTGCCATTTCGTTTTCTTTTGTTTTTTCTACCTTTTTTTCATATTTACTCACCGAACGGGACTGCATCGTTTCACTCGTTTTGAGGCCTCCCCTGTGCGTCCCTGGCAATGCGATCCCCGGCTATTTTTAATCGCACGCCCCCTCCCACTTCCCCCCTCCCTCCCCTTCCTAAACGTTTTTCTTTGAAGAGGGTGCATGTCTGCGTGTCCGTAAGTATGTGTGTGTGTGTGTGTGCGTTGTACTCTTCTATGAATCAACTGAAGCGCACATGTACGTAAATACGGACACGGACGCGCATGCATGCATCCGAAGCCAAAACAGCCAGCTCCATGCACATCAGTTTTCACTCCTGTATATAGAAAGGGAAAAGATGCCGCGAGGCGGTTGTGCACAGCGTAAGGACACTCGCACGGTGGCTTTTTTCAGCCGCCTTTCAGGGAATGGAACACGAGAAAAAAGGGGAAGAGCCTCATGGATGGGGACAGCGACGCAAGTGCGGGGGGAGGGGGAGGGGGCAGGGAGGTGAGGGTAACGTTACGCATTGCTGATGCACAACTGGAAGTCGCGCTCGCCGCGTGTGGCTTCTATGCCACGCTTTTCCCCGGGTCTGGCACCACTCGTTCTCAGAATGGGCACGCCTCCTCCTCCTGACCGCATGCTTTCTCTCGACAAGTGGTTTACCCCCTTCCCCTGACCCCACTGACATCATGGCTCTTATGTGCTCTCTGTTTTTGCTTCTCCTCTTCCTCTTTCGACGTTGCTTTACACCATCCTCTCCTCCCTGCCTCCGTGCGCATCTGGAGGCACGTAGACCCAACACTCGCGGCGCCCATCCGCCTCCAGTCCCTCCTCCTCTCGTCACCTCAGAGAGGCCAAAGCAAACAGAAAAAAGAAAAAAACGAAATGACCTTCCGCGCTGAAGTGAGCCCGTTTGGCACGGGTAAGATGGTTTGGCTCAAGACAGACTGCTTGCGCGTTGCGCTCGTCAACTTCGGTGCGGCCATCAGCTCAGTCCAAGTCTTTCACCCCAAGCAAGAGAAGTGGATTGAGGTCAATTGTGCCTTTCCGGAGAGCGCCGCTGAGACGGAGGCGGATACCGACTACATGGGGGTGACGGTGGGACGCTGTGGCGGCCGCGTAGCTCACGCCACCTTCACGTTGGACGGTGTTACTTATCGCACCGACAAAAACATGCCTGGCGGCCACACGTGCCACGGAGGATGCAGCGCCTTCCACAAGAAGCACTGGGGTCTCACTGTCATGGAGACAGCGACTGAAATAGGCGTGGCCTTTAACTACACCAGCGCTCACATGGAGAACGGCTTCCCCGGTGAGGTGGTCAGCCGCGTCACCTACTCGATTGCGCGGGCAAAGCCGAACGTGCTGAAGACACGCTATGACTCTTACATCCCAGAGACGAGCCCGGCAGATGCCACCCCGGTCAACATCTTCAACCATGCCTACTGGAACCTGAACGGTATCCCGGAGCGCAACGGCAAGCCCGGCAGCCTGTGGGAACAGCCTCTGAGCGTGCGCAACCACTGGGTGCGTATACCGGCCAGCTACGTTGCCGAGGCGGACCGCGCATCCATCCCGACGGGTGAGTTCCTGCCAGTTGACGGCACCGGGCTGGACTTCCGTAAGGGCCGCGTGATCGGTGAGTGCATCGATGACGTGACACTGCTCGACCGCGACCCGTGCGGCTACGACCACCCCCTCGCCATCGATGGATGGGAGAAGGGCAAGCTGATGCTACACGCCGAGACAAAGAGTCCGGTCACGAACATCAGCATGAAGGTGTACTCGACGTTCCCGTGCATGTGGGTGTACACGGCCAACAACAAGCCTCTGCCAGCGAGCGGCGGTCCTGGCCAGCGCTATGCGCGTTGGACAGGTATGGGGCTGGAGCCGCAGTACTTCCCAGACGCCGCCAATTGCCACGCCAAGTACCCCTCCTGCATTGTGCGCCGCGGCAAAGGCCGCTTCGACGAGGCCATTCACAACGAGTTTACTGTCGACAGCTCCTCGAACATCTGAGACGGTATCGACCCGGAAAAGGGGGAGCTGATGTGAGCCCTTCTTTATGCGCCCACCCCACGGCCCTCTCCCACCCATCCCCCGATGCACACACACACACACAAGCTGTCAGGGGGCGGCATATGCTGTGCTGAACGAAGATGACGCCGTTGCTAAGGATTTCAGTCGGCCCTCTTTATCCTGCGTCTGGGCTTGTTTGAGCCCCTACCGATGTCTGTATGGTCAACGGGAGAGTGTATGGGGAGAGGGGGGATGAGGTAGAAGAATCCGTAAGTGCTTGCCGTTATCAGGAACGGTTGCGATGCCCTGTGCGAGCGCGCGTACCGAGGAGAGGCGCTTCTATTTTACATGTGGTGCTCACCTTGATGTTTTGTTGTTCGCTTATCATGCGCTAGGAGCCCCTTCCCCTCCCCTCAGCCGCCCCTCATACACTCTTTTTCCTCAGGCCTTCATCTCATGTTTCTCCCAATGCCTTCATCGTACTGTCCTGAAGGTGCGGGCACACACCGCGCAGTGTACGTGGCGGCTCAGGGGGGGGCCTCGTACCTCACGTTGTGCGAGGAAGCCAAGCACCCTCACCTCTAACCCCTCCCCATGCCGAGCCACCTCTTCTGGTGGGCAAGGGTCAAGGCCGAGTGACGTGCATGTGTGTGTGTGGTGGTGGTGGGGAGCTCAGAGCAACGCAGCGCTATCCACGTCGGCGGCCAGGCCCCGGGCGGCGTGGCATCCGGAAGGCCTGCGACAGCGCACACGTGTGCGACTCCCGCGTGGTGCGCAACGTGCCAGCGTGACTCGAGCCGGTCCCACTCGCCCCTCACAAGGCCCGTTAGCGCGAGCGGCCTGGGGCGACCACCTGCTAGGCGTGGAGTGGGCAGAGCTGGCGGCAGAGGCCGTGCACAGACAACTGGGTCGGCGCATGGCTGTGCCACAACTCTATGGCTGCCCCGCACCTTGTAAGGGGGCTGTGACAGGCCAGGGGGTGGTGGTGCGGGGAAGAGGGCAGAGCGGTGTCAGACTCATGTGTTGTGAGGTGGAGGACGGGTGCGCCTGAAAGAAAGGGAAGAAAACGGCGCCTATCGCACATGGAAACGTTGTTCGACTGTGTTCTCTCTCTTTCCTTCGGTGCAACGCGTCTCCCTCGCTGCGTTTCGGTCGCTTGCGGATGTCACCACTGAGCCCGCACCGCAGCGAAAACAGAAGGCAACGCAATGAGCGCACTCGTTGGCCGGAGTCGCACCAAAGGAAAAGGGCAGGCGCTCAATAGTTGTGCACGAAGCACACCGATGTAGACTGCTGCGGTACGGTGGTCGGCTCGGAAGATTGCTGATAGAAAAAAAGGAGACGAGGAGGGGGGAAGAGAGGGGGGGCAATGGAAGGCAGAGACGTCACTGCAGAAACCGTAATGGGCCCGGCCCGCGTGCGGTGACGATGAGAGTGCAGTAAACGATGAAAACAATGTGAAAGGGCGTGGAAGCGCACGTGCAGAAGATGGGGAAGACCGTCGGTTGGCCGTTTTATGTCTGCACAGGGGAGGGGGCCCTTCCCTCTTGCATTTTTGTCTTCGAATCTGTGTCAGAGTGTAGCGTACCCACCATCACCCACACCATCGCGGCGACTCCCTGACACTCGCCTTCCCTTCCCCCTTCCCCTTCCCCTTGCACCCCCATGGCGTCTTTTTCTTCTCGATTCGCTTCTTTTCGTCGCCCTCCTCCGGCCACGCACGTCGATATCGCGAGGCCTTTGCTTTCGTCAACGCACGTGCTTGCAGGTAAGCACGTGGCGGGGCTCGTCACTCGATGCGTATGTGCTACGGCACTTCCGCCTCCGACGTCACTTCCCCTCCCCTGCATGTGCGCCTCTCTCTTTCTGCGGCTAACTCGTTCCATGTGCACCGCCATCGCGCCGCCCTCCTTACAACCTCGCCGCCGGAGGCAGTGGCTGTTTGTGGGAGAGGCCGACGCTTCGAAGGCTGCGGTTGGCGCGCGGGACGCACTGAGGAGACGGTTAGATCTAACGAAAACAAGGAGAAGTGTTACCGTGTGTGGCCTGCCTGTGTCTGTGTGTGTGTGTGCTCGGTGCGGTGCAGCATGTGAAGAGCATCCTCCCTCTACCCTTGCCATTCCCAACAAGCACTGAGCCGCCCCTGCTCACTCACTTGGCTAATCGCCATACGCTTGTGCTCTTCTAGTGGTGTAGCGCCCGGCATCCCTTACATGGATATGTGCATATATCTGTGTGTAGATGTGCTGAAGTGCGTGCCCCTGCATAAGCAGCATTTCTTTTCTTTTTCTTCGCTATTCCTTCATCGCTTGCCCTCCACTGCTTCCCTATGGTGTACCGCCGCCCACTGCCACACGTAGACACGCACGCGAGGAGCAGAAGCGTGGCGACTAAAATGAGTGACTGTTTCGAAGAAAAAAAACGCCTTCAAAAGAAACAAAAATAACAAACGTCGCTCATTTCTTTTACGACTCCTTTTTGTTTGTTTTTTTTCTATTCGTCGGTGCGGCACTCTCACGCAGCTCTCTCCGTGAAAGTTTTTGCGTTTCATCTGCTCATTTGTTTTCCTTCCGTGTGTGTGTGTGTTGGGCGACGTCTCAGCAGTTGCCAATCGCGTGCGTCGCTGCCAGTTTGGTGCTCATGCGCCCTGTCGGGTGCCTGCGTGTACAGCGGCCGGAAGCCACCCCGCCCTGCCCCCATTCCCACTCTCCTATCGAGGTGGGCAGTGCTGCCCTTTCGCTCGCTTCGCGTTCCCGTCGCCTCGACTGCTTTGCCTTCGTCCTGACCTTACCCTCCTTGACGCTCACCTCCCCCGCTTTCCCCTCATTCTTCCCCGGCCCAGCTGAGCAAGTGCTGACACACATACACACAGACTTGGGAGTGTGTGTGCACTGGAGAAGCAGGTGCGATGTCATGTTCGAGAGTGCCAAGCCAGCGAAAGTGGGCTAAACAGGGCAATGTAACCATAAAGAGTAGTCTGGGCCGCTATTTGGCGCGCCGCCGTGGTCAATCAAAAAAAAGCCCCTGATACCAAATCGGAAAGGAAAAGGCGCTTGCGCACACAAATGGATCGCACCAGCATGTTTTTTTCCTTTTAGAGACAGAGACGCCCGTATCCACAACAGCTGTAGGGAGGGAGGCTGGAAGCTTAGAACGCGGCGCCCACTGCAAGCACCGCAACAGACGGCAATGGCTTCTGCAAGCCCGCTCTCCCACGTCAATGCAACCTGCGGCGCTCACGAGAAGCTAGTATCTGTGGATTGCATCGTCAAGGCCACGCATCCGCTAATGAATCCATAAAAAATCCCTTCCGCACGCTTGTCTCACGCCTTCGCCTGAATCCCCCACTCCAATTCGGCTCCAGCGGGAAGCCGGGTGCTGTCAGCAATCTAATCGTGCGCGCCTCGTGGGCCCTCAAGCTCACCATCAGCGTTCCCGGCGCGGATCTCTACTCTGTGAACGCGTACCACCTACAGCAGAAGCGGGGGGAGGTCGATACGCAGTGCAGCGACCGGGACGAGGCTATGGCAGGGCCGCTCGGAGTACCGCGCCACCACTGCTGGCCGTTGCGTGCTGGATAGCAATGAGTTCAGCGCCCCCACCAAGCCAGACAAGCCTGCTGTCGACGGCGACGTCAGGTGCTACTGCGAGGAGTGGGGCCTCGCCATCTCAGGCATCGCGCTCAACTACACCAGCCCGCAGAGGGAGTGCGCCTTTCCAGGGGAGCTAGACGTAAGGGGGGGCCTCCGCATTCGCATGAGCCGGCCACAGGCGTAGCAAGGAGCCTCTACACCGATAGCATCGGCGCCGGTCCCCTTGGTGCCACCATCGTCAGCATCCTCAACCACGCGCACTAAAGCCTCAACGGCATCGGAGACCAGGGCGGCCCCTACTGCATCAGGGGCTGGAAGCTGGGCGAGCGCTTCGGCTGTTACAGCTCTGCTTGCCTCTAGCCGCAGCAGCTTCCAAAGGTCGGGACGTGGAAGTCCCTCCTGCAGTCGGCTATACCCCGAGGCCTGCCCGACTACGAAACCTCCCTCGACATATTCGCCATCACGCCGGCAGATCTTGCCGTGAAGGCGTACGCGCGACGCGCCCCAACGCCTTCAAGTGGAGCTGTGCGGCGACGATCACAAGCGAGAAGAGGGGAGGGGGAGGCTGATGGTGGCGGTGAGGCACTGGAAGAGACGTCGAGCGCCGCCAGCTCATCGCCCTCCCCTTTTTCCCGCTCGCCTATATCCATGCCTCCCTCCCCCCTCCTGCTCCTTTGCTCTGCACTTTACTGCTATGTCTGCCACGCGCCCCCACTCCCACCCCTTCCTCCTCGTCTTCTAGTAGCATTCGTGCCGTGCCTGTTAGAGATGAGGGCAAAGAAGGGATAGTAAAGCGGCTCCTCGCACACGTATATGTGCGTGCTCAGATTTTGGCATACAAACTTGTTTGCGCGTGAATTGAGCACCTTTGGCGCCTCCCTCACCTCCCCCCTGCACTGCCTCGCGCTGCGGCCGCATCCGCGCGCATGAAGAGATTACAAGCGCATGCACGCATGTGTGTGTGTACGTCTGCCTATACCTAAGTGGCTGTTGCTGCCTCGCAAGTATTCTCCCTCCCCCGCCGCTGTTTTTTTTTCCGCTTCTGCCGCCGCCGCGGTTGCTGTTGCTATTCTCCTCGTTATATTTGCGTGTGCTACTCTTCCTACCTGCTCCGATGGAAAAAAGGACGCAAACTGGCACAGGGGCGCACTCCTTCGCTCCCTGTAGCGCTCGCTGCTCCTTCCGGCCCTCACGCGAGCAGATAGCCACGCCGGTATGATCGGATAGGGTGAAGCGCAGTGTAAGTAATGCACAGATGCGTATGGGCACACTGGCGACAGCTTTCCCTTTCCGCGTAGCCGACCAAACGGAAGGTGACAGGGGATTTTCGAAGGAGGAAGCGAAAACAAACAGACGGGCGCCTGTTGCTCTCTTGGGCAGGCAGGAGCTCTTTTCTGTACTGGGGAGAGAGTGATCGACTTCCTCTATCACGTCGCGGCAGAAGGCATAGCATGGGACTCTCCGTCGACTCTTTTGTCGCCGTCGAGGTCATGCGGCCGTCACCCAGCCAACCTGCCCTCCTCTCTCTCTCACCCCCATTCGTCATGGCCCTTCGGCGACTCATCTGCTTACACTCCTACGCACACGCATGTGCAAATCCACCTTTCCCATCCTCCCTTTTTTCTCAGCAGTGTGCCCCTGCATTCTCTCTCCTGCGCTTTCCGCCGACGCCACGACAGCTTATTGATTGTGTGCGCCTGTTCATCCTCTTCCGCTTTTCACTCATTCTCTTCAGTACCCGCTCTTCCGCCAAGTCGTGTGCCGAGGCGACCGAGGGACAGAACACGCGGGCCTTTAACGCCATCAGCGCCGTTTGCTTCCATCACCGCTGTCCCTCAAGAGCACTGCGCTGTCGGGGTGCGTGAGAAAATGCTGCACAAATTTGACAAGATCGAGGACGCCATGGCAGCGTGTGTTTCCCTCGAGTACCCCCTCATGGTGACACTGCACGACAGGCTGCCCAGCGTTCTCAACAATGCAGACGAGGCGACTCGCGGCAGCGGAGCCGGTGGTATGGCGGGAGGGCGCAGTGCTGCCGGTCTGACCTTCCCATTTCTCCCTGCGTCGCATGCCTCCATCACTCGGGCCAGCAGCAGTCTCTTCGCCGACGCTTCCGATTCGTGGGAAACGGCGCACGCAGCGCCCGACCTCGCCATGGCCACGGCTAACGCCTCTCTTGGCTACCTCATGAGGCCGGCGAACCTGACGGCAGCCGCTGCAGCGAACGCGTCAGCGATGGCGCAGGCGTTGGCAGATGGTGAGGAGCTCGCTCTTGTGCCAGACTTTCCGTTGGGCAGTATACAAGGCGGAGCAGCGCAGCGCGAGGCCCTGCTCGTCACCCTCCTCGAGAGCCGCCTCGGCTCCGTCACGTTGCTGCACCTTATCGAGGCAGAGACCCCCGACTACGCCGCCTTCTCTGCTGCTGTGCAAGCGACCCCGGGCACTCCTGCCGCTGCACTGCCGCGCGTGCATATCTTCTTCCCGCCGAGCGCCGGCATGGCACCGGTAGTGCTGAGCGGGAAGTTGCTGACTCCGCAGAACCTCTACAACTGCGTGCAGGCGGCCCTTCTGAAACCTAAAACACACGCCTCACAAGCGACGGCCCCGGGCGGATCTCACGAGCTTACTTCTTTTTTCTCCGCCTCGGTGTCCGCCATGAACCGCGAGTACCTGCGCGCGCGCCAGCAATCGAGTCCTGCGTCATCGAACTCCGATTCTGGCGCAACCACGGTGCTTCAGCAACGCCACAGCGACCCTTCCTCCACGGCTAAGACGGCACCGGGTGGCCAGCAGCCCGCCACAACTGCGCCGATTATGGCGGTGCCGGCGCAGCGCGCGAAGGGTGTGGCCAATGTGGACGCATTAGGAGCAGCCCATTTAATCAGCGTTGCAGGGCTTCCTATGTCCTTCACCAGCTCTGCGACGACTGTCGCGGCATACAAGACGATTCTCACCACCCCTAGCATGACCCTGCAGACGGTATGGCGAGCGGTGGAAAAGCACCTGGAGTGGGCGCAGCGTGAGGTGCAGCAGGCGCAGGCGGCGTCGACGTGGAACGGGATCACGCCACCCAAGCCTGGGGCAAAGTTTAACTTGACGATTGAAGCGCCAATGACGTCAAAAGAGGCGGTCTCAGTGACAGCAACGACGGTGGAGGAGGCTGCCAAGGTACGTTTACAGGACTACCCACGCAGCACACTTGTGCAAGTCTGCTTCGAAGACGTTTCGCCGCCATCCCCTGCTGTGACGGCACCGGCGGCATCGACGCCAGCAACAGGGGCCACACCCGCCCCGCGCCCTTCAGAGTACGTGTGCGAGGGAGAAGTGTGCCGTCGGCGAGCCCCTGACGACACCCCGGTGGCTGCAGCCGCAAACGCGCCACCGTCGCCACCAAAGGAATCAGCACCTACTGCCGCCTCCGCACCTGCATCGGAGGCGGCCAGCGAAGCCGCCTCCGTGAGGCTTCGCTGCTCGCTGCCCAACGGTAAGACTCTGGACGTGGCGCAGCTGGACCCTTCTGTGAACACCCTCCGTGCCGACGTCCGCCCTACCGTGGCAGACGCTTTAGGCTACAACAACTTCGTGTTCGTGTGCGCCTACCCTCCTAAGCGGTACAGTACGGAGACGGATGAGGGTCTGCCTCTGAAGGAGGTGGGACTCGGTCGATCCAGCGCCCTGCGTGTCGTGCCGCTCGACAGCCCTGCGTCACCCAAAACTTCGAGGAATGGGGAAGCACAGCAGCAGCAGCAGCAGCAACCGCCAGGGCCTGCACGGGCAATGCTCTTTGGCGCTGCATCTTCTCTGATGGCAATGTTTGCTGGTGCTCGCGGCAACCGAGGTGAGGCCCCCGGAACAGCCGCTGGAGCCTCCCCCTCCCCTGCCTCCAGTCAGGCGCGGCGGCCACATCGCACATACAACTCGATGGCCGAGATGCTGGCCGCGAACGAGGAGGCAGAGCGGCAGAGGGCCATGGAGCGCCTTCGGCAAGAGCAGCAGGGGCTCGGGTCGTCATCCTCAGCCCTCCATCCGCTGGACGCCGAGCAGCGGGCGCAGGGCAAAAAGTCCAACCGCTACTTTGGCGGCGGCTCCACCGAGTTCATTGCCGAAGATGGAAGTGACGGCGAGGGCGGGAGTGACAGCGAGGGCAAGCGCGCGGCGATGGCGGGCTTGACACCGCAGCAGCAAGAAGCCTTTCTATGTGAGCAGCTGCGGCAGCTTATGAGTCATCATCAGCGGCAACCCAGAGAAGCGGACAAGAACGAAGACGACGCCGAGGAAGGAGGCGAGGAAGGAGCGCAGGGAAGGGTTGGGGGTCAAGGTGCCTTTCAGGGCCAAGGGCGGCGCTTGGCTGGCGATGCGCCGCCCGCGAGCGGCGGCTCTGCGCACCCCGCCTCTCCCTATCCCCCGTCGCCGTCCGACTCGGTTCCAGCAGCGGGAGCTGAGGAGACGAAGTAAGTGAGGAAGAGGAATTGTAGCGAACCCCAAGGGGGGGACATGTCCGAGTGCCTACGCCTCCTCCGTGCGATAGCCAACAGATTCGTGCGCGCGCGTGTCTTTTGAGTGCGTTCATGCTTTGTGGAAGCCGGCCGCGCCTGAAGAGACGGGCGGGGGGAAGGTGATGCGGAGCCATTCCACCCCTTGACTCCTTCCCCCTCCGCCTTTCTTGGTTGTCTTTTGCTGTACCCATTTCGAGCGTGGCGTTGTGGCTGTCCCCCTGGCGGGCGCCATCGCTGCTCTGTCGCGCCCTTGTGCAAACGAGGGGAGGGAGGGACAAGTTAGCATCTCTCTTCCCTTCCCTTCCCTCCCTCCCCCCTGCCGCAGCATCGTATCACCCACTACTCTCTATCTGCGAGGTTGCCTGCATCGGTCCCCCTTCTCGCTGTCGCCGCTCTCTGTGCAGCGGCAGCGGAATAGCGAGGGGTGTTGAAGAGGGAGCTGAGCCCGTGGAGCCCCCTCCTCCTCCTCCTCTATTCGCTGAGGAGAGAGAGAGCTCGTCCTAGCCAATGGGGAAGGGAGAGGCACGCATGCGCACGTGAACACACAGGACGGCCCGTAATGTCCGTTGGGGAAATGTACCCCAGCGCGTGCTCGGGCATAGTTGGCCTGCCTTTCCCCTCATCCCACAGAGGCCTTCCCCTTCGCCTCTCCGCGAAAGCGACATCTCTGTCGCCGCCGCCCCCCCCCAGTGCAGGGCCTGCTCAGCGGCCCTCTGGCGTGTGCCGCACATGGCATGGCTGCTGTCTACCAACCTATCCCCCGCTTCCTTTTCCCCTTTTCCTTTGCTCTTGGCCGGTCTCTCTCTCTCGTTCCTCCGCTGCCAGCTGGAACGAAGAGGTGGCGGCGTAAAGGAGCACCTGTGAAGGGCAGCTAAATTGATTGCAGCACATTCATCATACGCACCGCCAGCAATGGTCGGGGGTAAGAACAAGTCGCCAAGGGCGCTGGAGAACTGCGTGGTGCAGGGCGGCCGCTTCCGCATCGGCCGCCGCATCGGCGGCGGCTCCTTTGGCGATATCTTCGAAGGTGTCGACACTCGAACAGGCGAAATAGTTGCCATCAAGGTGGAGCGCGCCAAGACGACTCACCCGCAGCTCTTGGCAGAAACGCAGCACTACACCCTAGTCAGCCAAGGCCGTGCAGCGGCGTACATGCCCACCATCTTCGGATACTCGTCCGAGAGCGATTTCAATGTGATGGCGATGGAGCTGATGGGGCTTTCATTGGAGGATCTGCATGAACAGTGCGGCGGCCGCTTTTCGCTCAAGACGACGCTGATGCTGGCGGACCAAATTCTGTGGCTCATCGAGCTTGTGCACTCTCGCGGCATTCTGCACCGCGACATCAAGCCCGACAACTTCATCATGGGGCGCGGCAAGAAGGAGCACCACGTGTACATCATCGACTTTGGGCTGGCGAAGAGCTATCGAGACCCGCGTACGCACGCTCACATCCCATACAAGGAGGGCAAGAGCCTGACAGGCACGGCCCGCTACTGTAGCATCAACACGCACCTCGGCGTGGAGCAGGGCCGCCGCGACGACATGGAGGGTATCGGTTATCTCCTCATTTACTTACTTCGAGGCTCGCTGCCGTGGCAGGGCTTGAAGGCGCCGAATAAGGACCACAAGTACAGCACGATTGCCCACGTAAAGATGTGCACCTCTGTTGATGTGCTCTGCAACGATTTGCCCGTAGAGTTTGCGTCGCTCATCAATTACTCGCGCGCGCTACGCTTCGAGGAGCGTCCTGAGTACGGCTACCTCCGCTCTCTGTTTCGCCGGCTGTTCGAGCGAGAGGGCTATCAGGATGACTACGTCTATGATTGGACGGTGCGCAACATGCAGGAAACGCTCGTGGCAGGGCAGCGCAAGCGTGCAGAGATGAAGCCCGAAAAGAAGCGGTCGTAGCGTACGCGCATGTACGCGTATGATCGTGCGTGTTGCTGAGAGGCATGCCAGTGAGTCGCTCAAGTGTGCCAGGGGAGGAGTGAGGAGGGATCCGTTGGCGTGGTTGGCATCGTATTTTTCCGGTAGAAAAGAAGGCGAAGCTATTTCTATGGGTGTGCACCCGCCTTGTGTTGTGGAGTCGGCCGTGGTACAGCGTACACACCACCACCTCTATGATCGATCGGGCCCTCTTGTAATCGATCGCATCTTCCTTCAGCACTCATGTCCTCCCTTCATTCACCCAGCTGCACCCCACTCAATCGGGTCACGGAAGGAGCTCGATTGTTCTTGCCGTAGTGCACACACACGCACAGAGGGGGAAGAGGCCCCCTTCGCTACCTCTTTCAGTTTCTCATACTTTCACACTTCTCTATCCTCTCTCCCCGCCCCATCCACATACACACACACACACCGCACGCCAAGCCTTTTCGACCTTCCTGAAGCGCTTACGGGTGGCCTTCACAAACGCGCCCAGCTCCATCGCTAAACAAACGCAAAAAAAGGGAGTGGAGTGTTGACGAGCGTTCGTGCGCGGGTGTAAGGCGAAGGACGCCGCTGGGCCGACCAGGATAGGGGGGAACAGTACATCACTATGCCGCCGCGCGCCAACATTGCTGCGGTGCCTTAGTGAGGCGCCCCTCCCCTTAGTTCTTCTGCTTACCTGACCGCTATGATTTGTGTGTGTGTGTGTGTGCTACTTCTGCTGTTTTCCTCTCCCTTTCTTCTGCGGTTCTCTTTTCGGCTGATGTCTATGTTTGCGTATGCGTGTGTGTGTGCGTATCGCTGTGTTTCTTTCCTTCGCACTTTGGTGGGGGGGTTGATGTTCTAGCTGAACTGGAGACTCGAAGGGCCCCTTGTTTTGTCTACATGTCTGTGGCTCCGCGGATCTGTGCCGCTACCGCACCCACACACCACACGCTCACTCTAAACGATAGCCTACGGTGCTGGTACACTTTGCTCTCTCATCTCTCTTCGTCTCTTCCTCACGGCGCAGTCTTTTTTCCGTTCGCCTTCTCTTCTCTTCCGGCCTCCTCCTCTCAACCACCCCCACCCCGCATGTGTAGCCGTCCTAGGCAATTGTGCTCCACATCTCCGCTCTTCCACCTCACAACACATGAGTCTGACACCGCTCTGCCCTCTTCCCCGCACCACCACCCCCTGGCCTGTCACAGCCCCCTTACAAGGTGCGGGGCAGCCATAGAGTTGTGGCACAGCCATGCGCCGACCCAGTTGTCTGTGCACGGCCTCTGCCGCCAGCTCTGCCCACTCCACGCCTAGCAGGTGGTCGCCCCAGGCCGCTCGCGCTAACGGGCCTTGTGAGGGGCGAGTGGGACCGGCTCGAGTCACGCTGGCACGTTGCGCACCACGCGGGAGTCGCACACGTGTGCGCTGTCGCAGGCCTTCCGGATGCCACGCCGCCCGGGGCCTGGCCGCCGACGTGGATAGCGCTGCGTTGCTCTGAGCTCCCCACCACCACCACACACACACATGCACGTCACTCGGCCTTGACCCTTGCCCACCAGAAGAGGTGGCTCGGCATGGGGAGGGGTTAGAGGTGAGGGTGCTTGGCTTCCTCGCACAACGTGAGGTACGAGGCCCCCCCTGAGCCGCCACGTACACTGCGCGGTGTGTGCCCGCGCCTTCAGGGCAGTATGTGACGCTATGAAGCAAAAGAGGGAGACGGCGATGTACGCGGAAGAAGGCAAAACAGCAAGCGCGAATGCGCGCAGCTTTTCCCCTCCCTCCCTCACCCCCTCAGCCTATCTGCAACGCAGGGGGGTGCGACAGTAACACAAGCGCGGGCGAAGAATCACGACCACGGCTTGCGTCTCGCGAGGTATTTCCACCAGGTGAATGAGAATCTGCGCTGCCCTCGCAGGTGGCGCCTACCGTTTCTGTCGTGGGCCCATCGCACATCACCTCCTCTTCCTCCTCCACAGCAGCAATAGCCGCTTCTCTCTGCACTGCCCCCTCTTCGTACCGAACAAAAGGAAAAACAAACCGAAGAAAAACGCTGTCTTTTTTTTGTTTCCTCCCTTTGTGTGTGTGTGTATGTCAAAGTGCTCTGATCGTGGCACGCTGAGTCGCCTCCGTTTGTTTTCTTCCGCGTGGCGCGGCGCACACAAATACACAAGAGGAACACGTGTGCCAACTGGCATAGCAGTCGCCTTATTTCTGTAACAAAGCCGCTCTTTCGCCTCTCTCCTCCCACCCTCGGCTCAGTCGCCCTCCTCTCGAGCCACTTTGCCTGTCTGCATCTCACTCTCTCCGAAGTGAACGAAGACTGCGCCAAACCCACACACACACACACGGAGAGAGACAGTGGCATATTCGCAGGTGCGCATCCGCAGGAATACTTGACGGGGGCCGTCCTCTTCTCTCTCTTTTTGTTGCGCTCTAGGGCACTACGGTGAGGGGACGGAGGCGATTGAGCCGCAGTATAGCAGATTTTGCGCGCTCCTTCTCTTTGGTGAGTGCGCCCACCTCCCCGCAGAAGCGCACTTCTGCACAGTTTCACACATACACGCGAACATACACTTTCCAGCGCAAACATGAACGTGGAACTGCGCGTTGGCAACCGCTACCGGATCGGTCAGAAGATCGGCTCCGGCTCCTTCGGTGAGATCTTCCGCGGCACAAACATTCAGACGGGCGACCCAGTCGCCATCAAGCTTGAGCAGGTGAAGACGCGCCACCCGCAGCTCACGTATGAGTCCCGCTTCTATCGCATCCTCGGCAGCGGCGGTGGCGCCGTCGGCATCCCCATGATGTTCTACCACGGCGTTGAGGGCGAGTTCAACGTGATGGTGATTGAGCTGCTCGGTCCCTCGCTAGAGGACCTCTTCTCCTTTTGTGGCCGTCGCCTCTCGCTCAAGACGACGCTGATGCTGGCGGACCAGATGATCAGCCGCATTGAGTTTGTGCATAGCAAAAATGTGCTGCACCGCGACATCAAGCCCGACAACTTCCTCATGGGCACCGGCAAGAAGGGCCACCACGTGTACATCATCGACTTTGGGCTGGCGAAGAAGTATCGAGACCCGCGTACGCACGCTCACATCCCATACAAGGAGGGCAAGAGCCTGACAGGCACGGCCCGCTACTGTAGCATCAACACGCACATGGGCGTGGAGCAGGGCCGCCGCGACGACATGGAGGGCATTGGCTACATTCTCATGTACTTCCTTCGCGGCTCGCTGCCGTGGCAGGGCTTGAAGGCACACACGAAGCAGGAGAAGTACAACCGCATCTCAGAGCGCAAGCAGACGACGCCGGTGGAACTGCTGTGCAAGGGCTTCCCCAGCGAGTTCGCGGCCTACATGAACTACGTGCGCGCGCTGCGCTTTGAGGACAAGCCCGACTACTCGTACCTGAAGCGCATGTTCCGAGACCTCTTCGTGCGGGAGGGCTACCACGTCGACTACGTATTTGACTGGACGCTGAAGCGGATTCATGAAAGCTTGCAGGAGCAGCAGTCCTTCCCAGGCGGCAGCAACGGCGGCGGCGCCGCAGGCAACGGCTCCCCGGTGAACCAAAACCCGGCGCAGGGCGGAAGCGGTGGTGCTCCGAACAACAACCAGGAGCCAGGCGCTCCAGAGCAGCAGTAGCGAAGTGGGTGTGGCGCAAGTCCCCCCGCAAAGGAGCAGCATAACGAAAAAAGGGGGCGAGCCATGCGGAAGCTCGCGCAAGAGCACGGTCGTCAAGATGGCTGCGTGAATGCGGCGGCCGAGTAGAGGCTGCTGGTGTCTACGCTGCGCATGGCCCTCTTCCCCCTCACAGCCGCCGTCCACCCACCCATGGGTATCCCTCTGCGTCGCTTCGCCCTTTTTCCTTCGTTACCCTTTTCTTTTCGCTGGCAGGTATCGTCGCCCGGAGCACCGTCTCTACCCTTCCCCGCCTGCGAGTCAAAGAAGCTGCGTGTGCCTGTGTCTGTAGGTGTGTATTGTGGGTGCTGCGGTGGTTGTGCTTCTCTTTCGCTGCCTCTGTGCCTGTGCGTGTGTGTGCGCAGCCGTCTCCCTCGCCGTTTTTTTTTCTTCTTCGGTTTGTGTGTTGGTTTTTTTTGTGTGCTTCGGCGGCATAGCTGCTCGCGTCTCCCGTCACAGCCACCCGCCCTCTCCTCGTAGGGTTGTGCGGACATGTGCGCTTGTGCGGGATGGAGGAGGAGTGGGCTGCAGAGGGACAGGAATGTGCGCCGCTGGCAGGCGTGGAGACGACAGCGGAGCATCTCCACAAAAAGTGGAAACAAGAGGGGACGAGTCTCATGCCCTGCCTCAGTCACTCGCCCTTACCCCTCCCCCTCTCACCCTCACCCTCCGAAGTATGGGCAAACGAGAAGCGGGAAAAAAAGGATGCGTGGCGTGACAAGCACATGGCGTTGTTTGGAAAAAAGGCGAGGTCTAGCGACGAGTCCGTGTTCAACTGTGCGCTGGTCACGCGTGGCCAACGAGCAACAACACACACGTGCACGCATGTGCGCACCCCGCCCCCTTCAACGACATCTCTTTATCCCCCTCCTCCCTTCCCCACCCCACCCGGGGCTCGACCGTGCCGAGTGTGCTCTCTTACTATGCCCCCTCCCCGCTCGCGCAACATGGATGCTAAGCTGATGTGAAAGGCTGTGCTTGTTGCGGTAAGTGTTGCAGGTACTTCTTTGTGTGCGCTTCCCATCTCCCTCCCTTCCTCCCTTTCGCTCTCTCGTTTGCTTGCTGTTAGTGGTGGTGGCGGTGCCCTTCTCTACTATATCCACCTCCCTCCATGTCCTTTAGCTTTTCGCTTGCGGCATTTCATGCATGCACGTTGGCCCGGGTGTTGGCGTCTCTGAGCCTCTGTGTGGTGCGTGTCTGTCTTGTTTAAATGCCGGTACTATGGTTGTGCCTTCACCCACCCCCTCCCCAGCCACCACCATCACCATCATCCTCGTCTCCTCTCCATGTGCCGAATCTTTCTCTCCGAGCGCTCTCTCTCTCTTTGTGTGTCCCCATCGACCCACCACCACCACCACGCTCTCCACCCCTAAGCATGCCTCGTTGCAATCTGGAGGGAAAGAGTGGAGAGGCGCGCGCGCAGGCGAGTGACTGGCCGACGGTGCTTCTCTTCCTTCTCTTTGGCAATCTCTGCAAGTCGTTGTTCTGTTGGCGGTGTGCTTTTTATTGTGTTCGTGCTCGCACCCCTCTTCCCTCTTCCCGTTCCTGACCACCTCTCTGGCCATTTCCCCTTTGGCTGCCTCAGTCCATCCCCCCTCTCCCCCTCCATTTCCTCCTCCCTCTCTCCCGTTCTTGGTGTGTGCGTGTGTGCGTTCTTTTTCGCCCGAGGTGTCCATCTTTCCCCCCCTCCCCCTCCTATATGCGTATGCATGTGTGTGTGTACGCTCTGTGGCTTGGGAGGCTTTCTGTGCTGAACCCTTCTCTTTCGCCTGTTATTATTGTTGCTGTCCTCTCTCTCTATCGGGTCTGCGGCTGTGTGTCTGCATGGAGGCTGCGCGATCTTTTTTTTTCCAGGCGACTGGGACGACGAATGGGGGGAGGGAGGGGAGAAAAGGGGGAAAGCGGGGGAAAGCGGGGCAGACGCGTGTAAGGGGGTTGTCATCGTCACCGCTGGCGTTTGTACTCGGACTCCTTTGAGACGCTGTGAGTCTGCGCGGGTGCCCTTGCACATCGCCGATGTCTCTTCTTGTCGATGATGATGATGGGTGTGTGCCTTTTCGGCAGTGAATGGATCTCTTCTCACTCCTGTCCCCCTCCTCTCTCTCCCCCTCGCTTCCTCCCCTTCAATGCGCTTGTGCATGCGAAGAGCCTTCGACACAGACGGAAGCGTGCGCACCAATCAGCTGCTGCTCCCTCCCCCTTAGTTGCAGTGCTTCTTCTTATCCGAACGTGGACCTAGCAGGCTCAGTAGCGAAGAGGACACGCCGGTCGTGTTGGGGTGTGTATCTGTGTATGTATATGTGTCAGGGCATCTTCCCAGTGTCCCTCCTCCTCTTTCGGTTCAGTCGGCGTTTTCGTACCTCTACCGCTGTTTTCTTGGTCGGTAGGAAGTTGGAGAAATGAGGGCTCGTAAGTGAGAGGTAGAGAGGTGCGAGGATGAATGAGGTAAACAGGGGGTAAGGGATGAATGCACGAACGTGCGAGTCCACAAGACAAGGCGCACGTGAGTAGTGAAAGCAAGGGGGAGCGATAGACGAAGCTGTGGAGGAAGGAAAGACGCAAAAGGGCGTACGGCAGTGCTCTCGATTTCTCGTTATGTTATGTTTCGTTTTTTTCTTGGCGGTGCTCTCGTGTGTTTAAGCGTGCGTGTCTGCCTGTGTGTCTTGCCTGGCTCTTCTATTATCTCTCCTCTCCTCAGTGGTAGGTATGTGTGTGTGTGTGTGTGTTTCCGCGTTGTCTTCCATCTTTTATCGCGCAGTTGTTGTTGTTTTCTGTTTGTCCCCCCTCTGATTTTCATCTTCCACACACACAACACACACACCTATCACAGACACCTTCTCTCCCACACTCTCCCCCCTCTGCCCCCCCACTCATCCTCCTCCCTCTCAGAAAGAAAAGAACCATAGAAAATGTGATGGATATCCAACAGGTGAAGGAAGACGGAAGAAGCGAAAAGAGGAAGGAAAGAGACTGCGTGCGCGCGTGCATCAACGGCTCATCATCCCCTTTTGTCTTTTTTTTGTTAGTGTTTCCTCCTCGTTTTTGTCTTTGTTCGTTTCTTTTTTGTTGTTTGTTCTCTTCTGTTTGTTCCGGGCTCCTTTCATTCTTTCCATCTTCTACGCTGGCTCGCCGACCGTTGATCTCCCCACGTCTTCTAAAGCAATCCATGCGAAATCGGGTGGAAACGGCGTGTCGCCCTCCCTTAGCCCTCATCCTCTCCATTGCCCCTGACGAGGCGGAGATGCGAGAACTAGAGAGGGAGGAGCGGTGACATCAATCCGCCCAAAGTAGTCGCCTCCCCCCCTGCGTCTGGAGACGGCATCGCTCACTGTCACCTCGCCAGCCTGACTCCCGCTCCTGCCATGCTGCATCCAATACGGCAACCCTGATGGAAGCGGACGACGCGCAGGGCAACAAAACCTGGCTCGACCGCCTCGGCAGCTGGTTGCATTGTGCTTGGGAGGTGGGCGGTATGTCGGTCCCTCTCAAGGACGAATGAGGGTCCCTCTCGCGGCCCCCTTCCACCCTCGAATGCGGTGCTAGGTGGCCACGTAGGCGTATTCGCATAGACGCGGGTGTAAACACACCTGATGAAATTCCTCTCACCTCCTCCTTCTGGCTACATCTCCTTTGCGGTCACCCGTTTCCTCACCTAAACGCGGGCACGTGGTCGTCATCCGCAACTCGCCGCCGCCGCCCTCCTCCTGTGGCTCTCTCTCTCCCCATTCTCCACCCACATGATGAAAATCAGAGGCACTACATCCACTTCAGTCTTCCTCTTGCGCCTTCTCTCCATTCTGCACGCACACGCCCACATACCCCTCACAAAAGAAAAAAATCCTCTCTCCCTCGCTCGCTCAAGGATTCTCGCAAGCGTCGCTTCTTCACTCCAGATTGAAGTGCAAGACAACTCGTGTAGTTGTGTGTATCCCTCTTCTCCCTCCTTTATTGTTAGCTTCCTCCCCCCTCCCCCTCCTCGCCCTTCTCCGCCTCCTCACCACCTCTCCCACACACACACACACGTTTGAGAAGCTCTTTTTTCTCCGTTTTTTTTTGTGTGTGCTTGTGCGTCAATCTGTTAGAGACGGAGGGAGGGCTGTCTCGACAACACACGGCGGAGAAACGGAAAGAAAGAGAGAGGGAGAAGCGGCGCTCTTTCGAGTCGCACGCTCTTCACAGCCTTTTTCCCCTCGCAGACCCCCGCACAAAGGCGCTGGGCTGCTCAAGCGACAGAATACGAACGAAGAATAAAAAAAACTCCACTTGGACAAAAAAGGGGGCACTTTCTTTTCGCTTTGTGTATGTGTTTGCCCTTCCAGTTGTATTCTCTCAGCTTTCTCTTCGCCCGCACGCCTCCTTTCTGTTTTGTTTTTCGTCTTTTTTTGTTACTTTTTTTTTGTTTCGTCTGGACGGCTGCGGTGCTCTCGTCTCCACTCTTTTTTCTCTCTTTTCCTCCTCTTGTGTTTTGTTTTCTTTCGCTCGCTCCGCTTTCATTTCCTGAACTGTTGTTGTGCAGCAACTCTTTACCAAATAAAACACGCCGTACGCACGTATCACGTCGCCGACATCTATACAATTTCTGTTTTCCTGTTTTTTTTTAGTGTCGCAGCGCTCGTCTCGTGTGTGAGTGACTCTCTGTCCTTCACAAGTGTTCCTCCCCTCTCTAAATACAATCGTCCCACCACCACCACACGCATCTACGCAACACTCCTTACCCCACCGCTCCGCACTCCCCCCTTCTATTTCTGTCGTACTTTGTTTTTGTTTCGTCTGCTTCCTTCCGGACAGATCACAGAAAGGCGAGGAACAACGACAAAGAAGAGGCGAAGCTGAGAAGGCCGACCGGCGAGCACAGGCGTACGAGCGCCGTATACCATCACGCTTCTCACACTTTGAATACACGAAGAGAAAGAAGAACAGTACGCACTGATAGCGAGATCGCGAGGAAAGGGTAAAGGTAAAAAAAAAGATAGCAGACAAAACAGCGAAGTAGCAAGCGGGCTATTTTTTTTGCCAAAGAAAAGGCCGTTCTCCTCTCTTGTATCTGCCTTCTCCACTCTGCTCTGCTTCTGGCCCCTTCTCAACCCGAACTTCTGTCTCCTGTTTCACGAACACCGCCACCCACCCCTTCCGCTATTTCTCCAAGCGCTCACTCCGTCGACTTCGACATAATAATATCACCCCTCTCTTTCTTTTCGGTTTTTTTTCATTTGTTGTCTCTGTGTGTGTGTGTTTCTTTCTCCCAGTGTGCATTTTATTTTTTCCGTCCCTTTTTTGTCTCCGTGCGTTCGTGCGTGCCTGTGTGTGTGTGTGTGTGTGTGCATGCGTGAGGGAAAGTCTTTTTTTGATTACAGGGAAATTAAAAAAAAAAGAAGCAAAGGTGTCTGAGGAGTGTTTTCTTTCTCTCTCTCCCACTTTCCTGTCCTTTTGTTTTACATCTCCTCCTTGGGCGCAAGTGCGAACCCATAGATCCACTCATTTCTCCCAAATTCCTTTCTTCTTTCTTCTGCCTCTCGGAACGCGCGTACGCCATCATTGAGGCTTGCACGGGTCACGCAGAGCGTTGAAGCAAGCAAATATATATATATATATAGTGTGTGTGTGTAACGTAAAGTGTATTCTAAGAAAAAAAAGAGGAAACCTCTGGGCAATCCTCTAAGCAAGTGGGAGAAGCATCACCATACCACTGCGAAGGAAACCAGCGACAGTGTTCATTGTTATTTTTTTGTCCTCCTCCTCGCACCCTCACACCCGCCCGCGTGACAGGTAGACGTGGTCGTCGTCTCTTCCCTGGATCCCCCTCACACGCACACATATACGCACACTCCCCTTTTTTTTGCTCACGTTGTGTCGAATTCTTTTTTGCTCTTTTTTTCTGTTTTTTGGGGGGAGGGCTTCATTGCCCATCTTGCGTGCCCCTCTCCCTCCTTCTTCCTTACAGGAAGGCCGAGAAGAGAAGGCGAATACGGCCGTGTGAAACGCACACACGTTGGTGGAGGGGCACACTCCGGAGAGGAAACTTGGATTTCTCCGTGTACCTGTCACGGTGGTCATAAATCTAATAAGGGGAAAGTCGCAGATACGAACGTCATCGCCGCGCCCCCCCCCCCACAACGGCAAAAACGGTGCCGGAAACATTAAGAGAAAAGGCATTCATCAGAATACGTAAACCGCAAAGGCTTAGGCAGCTCATTTCATCGACGCCAGCGCAAGAAGACTCACCAAAGGCACCTTTTCAAGCAAGCACGCGTAAAGCAGGAAAAAACTCCTGATTGGCCTGTCGTACCTCAATATTTCGTCTACGCGTCCTTCCTTCGTGTTTTCCTCGCCACCTTTTCTCAACCTCCCTTGCTGCCTCTAGAGATCACTCGAGCGAGTGTGTGTGTGTGTATCCTCTCGCTCTTTTCGGAAGCTCTCCCCCTCTCACTTCCTTCCCTCTTCCCTCCCCCGCGTTCGCCTCTCCCTCTCGTTTGTTAGGAGAAGCCCACTTCTCCTTTTTACCCGTTAATCGATATCATTGACTCCCCCGCCCCTCCGTCCTCCTCCTCCTCACATCCCTTCACAATCGCTCTGCTTTTTCTCCACGTCCCCCTCCCTCTCTTTTTTAAATAGTGCATCGTCGCCTCTGTCTGTAGGTGTGTACATATTTGCTCGCTCTCCTCTGTCGCTTCTAACGCTCTTTGGGTATATAAAGAAACGAAAGTGCCTCTCTTACTGCGTGCCAGCCTGACTTTGCTTTTTTTCACGTCTTTCTGTCTCTCTATCTTGATTCCTCTGTTCCTCTTTGCTTCGTTCATTCACTTACTTCACGTCAGCCTCTCCCTCTCTCTTTTTTCTTTTTCCTCCCTCTGTGTTGTTGGGCGTGTGTAGCCGTGGTGGTGGTAATCCTTCTACGGAACCCCCCTCCTCCCCTCTCTCGCCTCTTCTAGCTTCTCGTTCGTCCTTTCCTCCTCCTCCCTCTCCCTCTCTACGCACGCTCTTGTGTATTTCGTGTCTACCTGTGAGTGTGAGCGTATTTTGCCTGCGGCGGCGCATCCCCGGAAACCCCCACAAAACAAAAACGCACCGAGTCTGTGAAGCGTTGCGTTACAATCAGACTTACACACACACACACACTGACCCCTTCTGCCTCACTTTGCGTTTCCAATACGGCTTCTTTTCTCGGGTCACATCCACTCTCACGTACGTAAGAAACGGAGGAGAAAAAACCTTTGAGGTGACTGTCTGCATATTTTCATTCTTTTTGTTGTTCGACCAAGTCGCTTCGCCTCTGTGAGTCGCCCCTCTTCTCTCTTTACCTTCCTCTCCCTACGCGCTGTGTGTTTGAGTGCGTGTGTGTGTGTGTGTGCGTGCGTACGAAGCGTAGAAGACCGTCGAAAACGGAAGAAGAGAGGGAGTATACGCACACAACAACAAAACAAAAGCGTTTTAACCCAGTTTCCATCTTCTTCTTGTTGTTTTTTTTTTGCAGCTCTTCACACCATTGAGATTTTGTGCGCGCTCTCTCCCTTTCCCCTTGCGGGTACCCCGCCTCGATACGTTTCCTCATATTTTATTCTTCTCTGTCGTCTCTTTCTCTTTGTTTTTCATCTTCCCTCCTCCGCCTCCTCCTCCTCCCCCTCTGCCTCTGACTCTCATAGAGGCGCATCCGCATACACGCATTTATACCCACGAGCAGCGAAAGCGAAGCGGAAAAAATAAGCAAACATAACTTTTCTTTAAAGGGCGAAAAAAAAAGAAGCATTTCCATCGTTGCGGTACGCCCAAAGAATACGATCGAAGGCACTCCTCCCACCCCACCCCACCCGCACACACACACCACCCCTTTCACCGCTATTCCATCTGTGTCCTCGCTTGTGTTTTGGTTTGGTTTCTCACAACTGTCTCTGTGCATCCTTTTCTATTGGCTCTCCTCTCTCCCTTTGGGATTCTCTGTTGACTTGTTTTTCGTGTGTGTGTGTGTGTTATTTTTCTTTCTCCGACTCCCGCCCTTTCCCCAGATGTCTCACTGCAGCGATTCCTGCGCGACAATGGTCACCCCTACCAGCACCGTCGAGTCGTCATCAGCCTCATCCGAGACGACCTCGATCACCTTCCACGCCTTTCAGGAAAAAATGGGCGGCCTTCGCGCTCAGCGCGCTGTCAGTGGCAAACCCACGCAGCCGTCATCACAGTCGCCCTCTCCAGACGTCTCCGGTGACGGCTTTGCAGCCGACGCCACTGATGCCTACGGCCTTGCAGCAATTGAGCAGATTGTGCGGGACGCTGTCGGCAACTCAGCGCGCCCAATCGCCAACACCAGCGCAGCCCGGCCCCTCGCCATGGACACGCCACCCCTGTCAAGTAGATCCCTGCAGGAACAGGCGCACGAGGTGGCAAGCTTCGAAGGCAGCCGCCGTGACAGCTTTGCCTACGTCAACTGTGTCAATGCCATGTCCCTGACCGGGCAGCCGAGCTCACAGTGTGGCACCAACGAACGCTCTCCCGGCTGCACCACCATCGCGTCGGTCGGTTATCCGGAAGCAGATCCGTCGCCGTTGTGGCAGCCGCTCTCGAATCAAGAGTCCCTTCAAGGCGCCCCAGCACCTCCTTCCGTGGCGCCGCCGAGCAGCCACAAACTCGCGAAGGGTGACGGCTGCGCAAGTGAGTCGAGCATGGGCACGCCAACGAACGCGGCGGCGCCTGCTGCCCGCACCACACCAAGCAGCAACGCGGTCTCGCACTACAAAACGAAGCGATGCCGTCACTTCGACCAGTCCGGCTGGTGCCCATATCAGCACCGCTGCGTTTTTGCCCACGGCGACCGCGAGTTCGCCTTTTATACGTCACAGAAGGGCAGTGCCAACAACAGCAACTCTGAGGACGGCAGCCCGACGGCCTCGCAGCTCGTGTGTGAACACATCGAACGAAACGTGCAGCAGCTTGTGGAAGAGTATGAGCTGGCTGTAGCTGAAGCGAGCACGAAGGCTGCGGCGCGGAACAACAGCGGCGGTGGGCCTCCCAAATTCAGCGGCCCTCGAGGATCGCAGATGGGCTACAACAGCAAGAGACCCGCAATGCCTATGATCGGAGGCATGTCATCGGCGCAGCCCTCTTTTTCCTTCCCCTCTGCCGCCTCGCAGCATCACGCATCGAGTGCGCATCTCATGACTGCCGCCTCCCTGGCACCTCCGACTCCAACGAAGACGAGCACCTCGTCGAACTCGATGGCGCAGTACCATGCTTTGCAGCCGCAGCACTCCCCGCAGTACCATCCACAGCAGCAGCAGCAGTTTGCCTTCCTCGGTCAGCAGCCTGTTCTCATCTCTACAGTGAATGGGGCCCCTGCTGGCTCGACCTTTGCCATGTTGCCATCCAGCGCACCGCTGGGGGCCGCCCCGCAGTCTCTCCATGCCCTCCCTTCGCATTATCAACAGCAGCCGATGCTCTTCGCTATGCCGACTGGTACGCCGGGCGTCTTGCAACTGCAACAGCAACAGCAGCAGATCTTTTTCCTGGAGTCCCCGCACTTCAATGTCATGGCCTCGAACGGCGGTAACGCTGGGGTGCCGGCTTACCCCACTGGCTACACTGGTGGGCCAGCTAGATCCTTCAACGATGATTCACCAGCTCGCTTCAAGTGACCTCGACGGTCCTCGACGTTCGCGCACATAGAAGTCAAGCACACGAAGAGATGCACATGGACAGACACAAGCGGACTCATGGAATGGGACGAGGAAAAGCGGAGGAGCTACGGATCAAATACTCTTCCTCCACCCCCTCTTCTCTCGCGCGCTCTTAGGCCTCGTTGTATTGTTTTCGTTAGCTTTCTTTTTCTTTTTCGCTTCTCTCTTTGTCCGATATACGCAGCTCTCAAATTCGTGTCTCCGCATGTGCTCACAAGCGAGCGTCTATGCACTCCTCGTTGAGAATGCCTTCTCCCTTGCTCTACATGGTGCGTCTCTACCGCTTTTCTTTTCCTCTTTCGTTTTTTGCGTGTCGGGGTGCTGGGGTGCTCTGTTTTCATCACTCTTCTCTTTGTTTTTTTCATGCTTTCCCCTTTTTTCTTTGCGTAGGTGTTTCCCCTCGCTGTGCTTCTCGGTCTCACTCAATCACTCACTCCTCCCCCTCTCTTTTGTGTGCCTTCTTGTTGGTGTAGTGCTCGCGGTGTTTTTTTCTTTGGTGTCCCCTTTCCCGCTCCGTCAGGCCTACTCCTTTCGCGTATCCATATCGCCTCGCCTCTCCAGAGAACATATACATATACCTGTCGCACTCTGTCCTGCACCTCTCTCAAAGCATTCGCGCGGTATCTTCGCCCTCGTCAACTTGCGTAAAGCGGCTTAAGTGTTCAATAACTCCGGAGGAAGGCCAAGTCGAAGGGCTTCAGTGATCGAGGGGAACGGACAAGGACGCGCCCGCACGTGCACACGCATGCTCCCGCCTAGGTAGAAGAGTGTGTGATCGCAACAAACAAGGGGCCAAATAGCAACGATACATATTTTTTGTGTGTGTTCTTCTCTCAGCGTCTCGTTTTCTTTTTTTCACGATCAAGTCGACCAATACGTGCGCCCCGCAGCGGCACTCACGTGGCTCTATTGCAGTGCAGCTGCGTACGGGCAGTCTATGACGAGCTGCGTTCTGCCAACTAGGGCTATGGACCCGACGGGCTCTTCATATTCTACCCAAGCCCTCGCCTCTTCAGATATATGCGGCGTAATCAGCACCCGACGGCCGCGGGTTTGTGGCACGCCGCGGTCCGTGCGGGGCCGAGCTCGAGGTCCTGCTCGAGGGCGCGAACGGGGGGGTGTCTGTCGTTCGGGGAAACAGCGAGTCATCTAGACGCACGCGCCGGGTGAGCCGGAAGAGGAAGTAGTCAACCGGCTTTAGGCTAAGGCCCCCAGAGACCCGTTGACCTGCATGTATGCCACGTTCCACGCTCCGTCGCATCACGCCGCGCTACTCCATGCTGCAGGACGGAGACACTCCGCGCTGGAGTCTGAAAGACTCGGTGGTGCGATGCGGGGTGCTCTCGCCGCGTTCCCGGCCCCTGCCGCGCGCGTGCACCCCTGGGGGATGTCTGGGATGTACCTGTTCGTGCTTTTTTCCTTTGTCAGCGCCTCTCTGCCCTCTGCGTTCTCTCTTTCGGCGTGAGACACCAATGCTGATTGTGCCCAGCAATACGCGCGCACAGTGCTCGCATCGTTGAGTACTTCGGCGCTCTTTGGAAGATGACGCTGTTGTTATTTTTGGGGGAACTCGCTGTCTCCACGGATGCCCACATGCGCTACGGTGGATGTGTGCGGATGGCCTGCCCACACGTGCCGCAGCTGGGGGAACTCCTCCTGAATCCGCGCGCCTCTCAGAGGCGTGGGTGTGTCAAGCAGAAGCCGCTCGCGCGAGAGCAAACCGCCTGTGTACCAACAGGAGGAGGAGGAGGGGGGAGAGACTCATGCGACTCCAACGCGCGAGAAAGGAACAGAAATGCCCTCCATGCGAAATTCCCTCTTCCCCCCGCAGCAGCTCCCCGCCGCTGTCGTTGTTGTTTTGGTTTTTTGTTTTCTCTCTTGCTCTCTTCCGTTTGGTAGATCCAGTTGCTCTTTACCGGCGGATTTGCTTTGTGTATGTGTGTGTGTGTGCGTTTTTTGGCGGGACTGGGTGTTCGCCTCCGTGTTGTATCTTTCACCCGTCACCCACCCACCCACCCTATGCCCCCTCCATCGCCTCCATTGCGCTTGCTTGCCTCTCTTTGCACAACCCTCAGCCTCACCACCACCACCATCACACGAGCCCTCACACGCTCTCTCCCTCTCTTCCTGCAGGGTGTTGCCTTTCGCCTTTGAGCACTCCATTGTGATACGAATAGGGGGGACTATGGCTCTTATGATTCCTATTCGTTGCCTGGCGATGGTGCTCTAGTGAATCGGTGTGACATAAAAATATATATATACATTTCTTGCCAGCGTCGCTCTTGACGGTTCTCTGCGTACCGCCGGCTCCGCGTTTCATTCCCCTTCTTACTTTCCTTTTTCATTACATGGTGCATCACAGTGAGTATGTATGTGATGATGTGTATGTGTGTGTATGTGCGTGCTCTGCCGCCTCTCGCTTTCCACTTCGTTCTTGTTTTTTTTCGGCTTCACCTCTTTTTTCTTTCCGCCTCCGCTCTCTCTCCTTATGCTTTTCTCCCACGTCTTTTACTATCAGCTCAGCATGTTATCTTCAACTGTCACCCGCCCTCTCGCCTTTTCTGTTGCCACGTCTTCTTTTCACTTTTTTCTCGGTGATGTGATGTGATTTGTGTGTATGTGTGTGTGTGTTCCTCGCCCTCTTTTCAACTCCGTTGCCTCCTCTTTCTCGTGCATTCCTCTTTCGAATTCGCCTCACAGACAACCGCAGGTGTGCATGGTAGCGCACACTCAGGATGGTCAGAGGGCAGAGGGAGGCCTTCCCCCTCTGACTCCCCACTCGCCTAGGCTGTTGCGTATGTGTGTCTGTGCCTGTGTCTGTGTCTGTGTCTGTGTGTTCTATTCATTCATCATTCTATTCCCTCCTCTCTCCTGCTCACGTACGTCACGTTGTTTTTCTCTTTTCGGTGTGTTTGTGTGTGTGTGTGGTGTGTGCGCGTGCGTATGTGTGTACTTCGCACTATTTTTCCCCCTTTTCTCCGCGTCGTTTGCCTGCCTTCTTTTTGTGTCTATGTGCTCTTGCCTCACGTTTCCTCTGCCAACAAAGTGTTGTGCCCTCCCCCTCCCCCTTTTTCTTCTTCATACTCTTCGTTGCATCGCGCCGGGTGGTGAGATCTGTGGTTTTTTGTGTGGAATCTCTTTTTTCCCCTTTTTTGCAGCGTTGCTTAGAGCTTTTTTTTGCTCTTTCGGCACCTACCTCTACACGTATGTTCACTCGAGGAACATGAAGCCGAGGGTCTTATCGCCTCCCCTCCCGATCCCTTCCTCATCACTTTTTATACTGGTGTAGGCGCACAAAAGGGGGGAAGCCGTTGGGTTTCAGCCTGTTGTTCTGCTTCAACAACTGGGCTTTTCGCTCTCTCTGAGCGTGTGCAGGCGCCCTGTGGTTGGGTGCCCTTCGCTTGCCGCACACATACGTGTATGCAGCATTTACAGTTCAATCTACTTGTAAAGAAGAGCGGACGGGCAGGCAGCTATCGCACTGGAACGCGGGAGGGTCAGGCCGCCCTTCAAGCTCCTCCCTCCCCCTGTCTCTCTACCTCGCACGCACGCACAGGCAAGTCCTGCAACTTCTGCCTTTAATGTCTTCCTTTACTGGTCATGCCCAGCGATACCCGAACCCTCGAAAAGAGAGACAAGGCACAATAGCGAAGAGAGAAGTCGTCATGTGCACAAAATCACTCCGATTGGTGCGACTGAGCGTCTCTGTTCGCCACGTAAGTCTTCTTTATTTTTGCTTGTTTTGTTGGTTCTGTGGCGCGTTCTCTTTTCACTTTCTGGACCGGAAAGTGTGTCTGCGCGTACATTTCTCGTGGGTGGGCCAAAATCGTGGTCTTTTTTTCTCGTGTTGACGTTGTCTGATGCCCACCGCGCGCATGCGAAGGGCGACGCACACTCGTGGCACTCATGACGGGGTTGCAGGCACAGCGAATTCGAAACCAAAAACGGCGAGGAACGCACACGGTACTCGTCAGTAGATACGCGTCTGTTGCTCTCCTGTACAGATGTATTCCTTTGCACTTGTGCACACCTGTGCATCACTGTAGGTGTCCTCCTCCTCCCTCTCCCCCCCCATCACACGCACACCTCACCACCGCAGCCACAGCTATGTGTACTTGCAGGGAGTGTTGGCAGGGCGCACGAGAAGAAGCCGTGGGTGGTGGTCAAATTGGCTGAGCGCTTCACGTCGCGTTGTTGTTTCTTCTCTGTGTCTCGACGTTTGTGCTTTGCGCCTTAGCGTGTGTGTGTGTGTGGTTTTGAAGCATTGGTGCGGGCACCACCGCACGCCGCCAGTGGGTGTGGGAGAGAGAAGCACCTGTGAGCATCGGGTAGTGGATCGCACACGAGTTCCTCTCCTTGACTTGCTTTTTGCGTCCCTGCCATCCTTTGTCGCACCCCTTGCCCCATCGCTCACCCCCTCCCAAGCCACTCGTCACGCAGGTGTGACTCTTCCATTACACCCCTGGCTAGTTTGTGTCTGTCGTTTCCGATCGCATCATTGTATCATTTTTTTCTTTTCCATGTCCTGCCCCTCTGTCTTACCGCGCTTCGTCTTGCGGTTCATATATATATATACATACATGTTGTATACAAATGTATGTGTATATATATGCGCATGGATGAGGGCCTTCGTTGGTGTGTGATTGCTCTCTCCTCTTTCTGATAGTGTCTGCTTTTTTTCTTTGCGGCTGCTCCAAAGAACTCCTTTCAAGGTAGAAGGGCAGCTCTCTTTCCCTCCCTCCTCTTCCTCTTGTCGCTATATCACTGCCTCTACAGCCACGATTCGTCCGCAGCGCTCGCAGCATCGCTGCGCAACTGGGAAAGAGAAAAGGGGCTAAAACGGTGCGCGCGTGTGTTGGTGCGTCACTGTCGAAGTTCGCAGGTGACAGCTCGAACGGCTACTGAATAAAAGTCCTCCCCTCATATGTTTTCGGCTTCATTTTCCTCCTCGGTCGCTTTCTTTTTTTTCCTTTCGTTGTTGTAATAGGGCATAAACGATCTGTACTCCCTCCCCACCCATCCTACTCTCGATTCACTTGTGAGTACCACTCTCTATCTCGCGCGCGCGCCCGTCCACTACCACCCCTACCACTACTCATCTATGATTGGAGGTGTTTCCTTTTTTTGCCTCTTCTGCGAGCTCTGCGATGCCCTTTGTGTGGACTTTTTGATTGTGTGTGTGTGTACGTATGCGTTCAAGTCTCGAAGGTGACTGCAGCTACTTCTGCGTCCTGCTTCCTACCTCGCCTTCCACCCCCTTCCGGCCCTGTGCACATCCATCCCACAGCGTCTCTCTTACCTTCTCTTCTCGTCGCATCGTATATGAAGATGAAGCACCGGGCGTGCGTACACTGCAGCGATGGGTCAACCAATAGTGCATGCACACACACACACACCTGAGCCAGGACGGAGGTGTGCGGCTCGCACATAGGCGCATGTGCCACACAAGCCGCTTCGTATGACACATGTGTGCGCCTACGGTCACAGGCAGGTGAAGTGAGCTGACAGAAGACACTAAAAGGGGAAGGAGAGCGAAGGAGGAATGGCGAGGCGGTGGCGCACCGTACGGTGGACGCCTTGCCCGGGACATGGACGAAAAAAGGGTGTTAGCGCAAGGAATGCATTTCTAGTAAAGAAGTACGAATGGGAAGTGAAGGGTGACGACCAGCTCTTTCGGTTTCTCCTCCTCTTTTTCGTCTCTCTTCCCCAAGTCAGTGGGTGAGGAAGGGCAGGGTAGTGAAAGAAAGAACTGCGTGTCGTTTGGAGGGAATATTTTTTTCGTTTCTTTCCGTTGTGCGTTCTGTACTTTCCTTTTTGTCTTCAGCACGCACTTTTTCTCGGGCTCATCGGCGGTGTGACACGCTTTGGGGGGGGGGGGGGGCATTTTTTTTTCACCTCTCTCGTCCTTTCCATTCAGCGGAGGCGTGCCACCCTTCGCCCAACCTGTCCGTGTCGCTTCGTGTTTCCATTTCCTGTGAGGTAAAAAGGAAAAGCTCATCAGCTTTACGATTCTCTCTCCCCTGTTATGCACACTGTCTGTTCTTCCAGAGTTAGTCCCGCCCGTTCGACCGCCTCGGCGCGTCCCAACCCAGTGAAACAGTAAGCCGAGCGGGCAGGCAGCTCCGTGCTCGCCTGCGTGCACAAGCGTTGAATAGGCGCACATCTGTTCTCTTGTATAGTACGCACTTTATCCCTGCTGGTGTGGCCTCTCAGTATAAGCGGCACGATCGCACACTAATACATCGAATGCGGGGAGCGGTCGAGACATGTATGCCGGCGCTTGGATGGCCTTGGCGTGTATCTGTCTCCCTCTGCCTTCTTTTATTTCTCCTTTACCCGTCTCTCTCTCTACGTCTCTCCACCGCAAGAGCTGCGCCAACACCTGCTGCAGGTGCTGTCGAGATGCGGCATGAACCCGCCGTTGTTGGCGCCTTCAGTGTACACAGGGCGGTTAAGTGCGCATGCAGCCTGGCGGGCAGCAGACACAAAATTTCCTTTGCACGAATGTATGTGTAATGACGGCCACGCTATGTATGACGTACAAGTTTCACTGGTAATTCGAAGCTGTGTAATGCTCATATGAACGTCTCCATGCGTGTGTGTTTCCTTTCCCGTCTCTATTAGCTCTTTCCCCCTCCCCTCCCCTCCCCGAATCCAGCCGCAGAACTTCACTGGCCATGCAGTGACTGTCTGTGCCTGCGGGTGTCTTGCTTGTGTCTTTTCTTTTCCTGTGCGTTAGTCGTTATTTTGTAAGCTTCGCCCCACCCCTTCCCCCACGCCTTCTCCATCTCGGATGCGTGCGTAAGTGCCCCTCCTTCGCTTTACCCTTCTCGCTGTGGTTTCAGCGATGTGGTGTCGATGGCGTCCGGTGTGGATGGGCGCCTTTTGTGTTTTATTCGCTTGACTCTTCTTTCTTTGATCGCGTTAGTGTCTCCTCCGCCCCGCCCCACTCCTCTCATATTCAATCCTTTCTCTCTCTGCGTAACTGTTCGGTTACGTGCGTGTGCGTCCGCTCGCCTTCGTTTTTTTTTTTCACAAAGGTCGAAAACGCATGAGCAGCGGCGAAGGGGCATGGCAGTGCTGGGCAATGTGTATGTTTGCAGGCGTGAGTGCCCTGCCCTGCGCGCACCGATCAGGACTCCCTCTTCAGTGTCATCGGGTGGGGGGGCTGCTTTAGCCTTCGTACGTTTCCTTTTTTTATTTTGCTATGGTGGTTCCGATCTTCGGTTCGGCATCTTTGCCGTATCGGCCTCATCTTGCTCCACCCCCGTTTCACACGCAATCCTCCGTGCCCTGGTCTCGAATATATCACTCTCGCTCTCCTTTCGATGCCTTCTCGATGCGTGTTGGTCTGTGAATGCGTATCGCACTGCCCCATCTGTGAGCTACCCACCACCACCACCATCACCCGCCACTCCTCTTTCGGGCCCTTGCGATGCGCTGTCACCTCCACAACGCTATCGACGACCTCCTTGCTTCTTTTTTTTTACTCTCTCATGCGTGTCGTGTGGCGCTTCCGCTAAGCCGGTGAGCTATGTAGCAGCGCCACAGCACAACGATCACGCGGGAAGCCAAAGATGCCACAAGCTTGAGAAGGAATCATCGAAGCAGCGCCTTGGCATAGACTATCTTTTCAAGTGGGAAGTGAAACGACCTCAGTCGACTCGGGGTAGGCGTGGAGGGAGGGGGCTATACGAAAGCGAGAAGAAAAACGAAGCATTTCTGCTCCTTGGAAACTTTTGATCATATTAAAGTGTCGTGGCAGGCGCACACTTCGCTTTTTCACTACACGCAGTTCGCTTACACGCGCTCAGGTATACATATCTCTGTAGGGGTGTGTGTCCCTTTTTTTTCCTCACCTATTCGCTGTCGTTGCCGGGCTCTCTTATCTCCTCTGCCCCCGTGCGCTTCCTCCTGCCTGGGGGGAGGGGGGCCTCTTTCTCTCTATTTATCTATCCATATTTATAAATGTGCGCATGCGAAAAGCCGCTAGGACAGCCTCCCCCCCCACGGTGTACGCGTATACGCGCCATCAGAAGACAATCGATCGGCAAGACGGCCCCGCACGGAGCGATGGCGAACCGGAGAGCAGGTGCGGAGAACACAACAAAAGAATTGGAAAGGGAGGGAGTGCGCAAAGGAGTTGACAACAAAATTGAAACGAAACCAAAGAAAAAAAACTGCTTCAGTAACGGTGAACAAGAAAAAAAAGGAAATCGGAACGCAACGATCATGCGTGCACACCTCGAGGCAATCGCTGTCTCCCTCACCACACGCACCCTCAAGAGTGTTCCGCCTCCCCCACCCCACCCCACCCCTCACGTGAGCGTGTCATTTTTTTCTGTTTGCCGTTGTCCCTGTCGTCTATACCCTCTACAGTGTCATCTTTCGAAGGAACGAAGTAACGGAGGCGGGCCCGCCCATCTCACGTGACTGTGAAGGAGAGAAAAGGGGAGAGGAGAGAACGACAAAAGAAACGCGCGCGCGCGTGTGTGTGTGTGTCTTGCGCATATGCGGTCAAAGAAAAGAGCACCGCGCGTCCCTTTTCTTTTGTTCGTGTTGTTCTGTCTCCATTAGCTCACCAGCCTGGTTGAAACAGCGACTTGAAGGTCGCTCCACTCGCCGGGAGGAATGCGAAACACGCAAACGAAAAAAGGGGGGACCTCCTCCTCTCAGCCTCTTCTGCTTTCGAGACTCCATCAGTGGCGTATGCGGCATGGCATGGGACGCTGACAGCGCTTCGATTTCACCTCCACCTCCTCTGTCACTGCCACTCACTCGTCCCCCCTCCCCCTCGTTTCGGCTTCGTGCACACACGCTTACACACACACACCGCGTGCTTCGGAGGGGAAAATCCGTTACCTTCGACGAAGCCTTTGGAAGTCTGATGCAGCTGGCGTCTCTCGACTGCTGTGCCTCCGTGTCTCAGTGCCCGCGCCGTTGGCACCTCCGTACAACCCTTCCCACCCGCCTCCTCGTCACATCGTAACTCAGGCTGTCCACTGCGCCCTCTTCTTTCACTTGCCTCCCTCATTACGAGGAGCAGCTCCGCGCGTGGTGTCTCGGCGGTGTGGCAGCTCACTCGGTGTGTGGGGAAGCCAAGCAGCAGCCCTACTCCTCCCCGGCCAATGCCGAGACGCCTCTGCAAATGAGCGGGCCGAGTGCCCACGTCATGGCAGAGTCCGAGTGACTTGTCGCCAGGGATATAGGCGGCCAGGTGCTGGGCTCGGGCGGGGGAGGGCGACCTGCTTGACGAGGGGGCGAGCAGCGCTTGAGACAGGGGCCGTACACACACAGACAGCGCCCCCGCCGCATCGCTGTAAACGTGTGCCTGCGCGGCTGCCTCGCGCGCACGCGATGGGGCCTGGCGTGACCGGTCAGATGCAGAGGCAGCGTGGAGCTCAACTCGTCTGCTGTATGGTGGAATGGGCATGTAGAAAAAGCATCTGTGCGCACAGCAAAGCTTTCAAGAAAGGGGCATTTCCGGCCATGCGCGTCGACAGTGCGGCGGCGCAGAGTCGCAAGCAGAAACGGGCCTTTTCATGAAGCACCGTCGTGAGGGAAGGACTCAGGCGATGTAGCGGAGGCGAGAAGGTGACACCAGGAAGGAGGAAAAGGGTGGGTAAGATGATTGCTGTAGTGCCAGTCGTCGCAGGTATCTTTCCTTTCTCTCTCTCGTCTGCTTTTTTTTATGCGGCTTCCCACTCTTTGTCGAATGTGGAGCAAGATGATGATCTCGCTTGCTCGCTTGCCTTTCCGCTTGGCTGAACCACTGCTAGCTCGTCCTTCTCTTGCAAGGATATCCCTTTCAGCTTCCCGCCTCCCCCCCGGCTACCAACATTAACTTCTCCACCCACCCCTTGCCTCAGCCATGGCCGCTCCGGCAAGCACGCAGCAGCAACGAACGGCAGAGTTTTGGATTCGGCACCTCAAGTTGGTGCCCCACCCAGAGGGCGGCTACTATGCTGAGGTGGCGCACAGCGCGCACAAAGTTAAGAACGAGGAGGGCAGCAGCCGCTGCGCCTACACGACCATTTATTTTCTCTGCACCCCGGAAAGCCCCTCTCACCTGCACCGCCTCTGCTCGGATGAGACGTGGCTGCACCACGCCGGCGACCCGCTGCAGGTGCACGTCATACTTAAGGATGCACATGATGAAGACTGCATCACCGTGCCGCCTCGCGCATCCCTACCAGAGGAGAGGGACAGCGCAGATGCACGGCCGCAGTACGAGGTGTATCACCGTGTCCTCATTGGAGCATGTGTTGAGAGGGGCGAAGTTCTGCAGTACACCGTTCCTGCTGGGGCCATTTTTGGCTGCTCCGTGGACGATGCGGATGGGCGGGCGGGCTATTCACTTGTGAGCTGCATCGTGAGTCCCGGTTTCGACTTCCGCGACTTTGAGGTCTTCACACAGGCGCAGCTAATGGAGCTGTGCCCACAGCACGAGGCGGTCATCAGGCAGATGAGCTACAAGACAATACCGGGCCATGAGCTCCTACTGGCATGCAGGCCGATCGTTAGCAGGCGTATAGATCAGGATGCCAAGCAGGAGAGACATGAGAGCCAACCCAAGGGGACGCCATAGGAGGTCCAAGAGAACTCTTCGAGAGCTGCGGATGCCATACGCAGACACATGTACATGCGAAACGGTAGCGTCACGCCCCTTTCATGCTGCTGTTCCCCCCACCCCTTTTTTTACTCCTGATTGCGTGCCGTACACGAGGGGCTCCTGGGCTCCTGTGCAGATTTGTGGATTGGGGCAGATGTTGCCGTGTCTGTGTACGCCTCTCTCCCTCTCCTCCTCCTTTTTTCACACCTTTCTTGCCATCTTCGTCGACTTCAGCACCGCCAGAGAGCTGAGCCGACCTTCGCACGCATAAAAGCACACACATACACACAACAAAGGGAAAGCAGCTCCAATGAATCGCGAGTTATGCCGAAGATGTCTCGATCTCTCCCTCTGCGCCTCCCTACGTGTGACGCACCCGAGCGCGTCCGCGCAGGTGCAAGCGCCTCTACGGTTCAAAGGATCTTCACTCGCATGTCCAACACTTTCCACCGCTTCGCACTTCAACATTGATCCCTCTCGCTCTCTCTCGCCCTCCCCTCTCTCGCGCGCGCCCGCCCACACGTACACACATGCAGCTTCGATGAATCACCACAGGCATCCTCACTGCTACCCTTCTTCCCTTTTATAGGCTTTTTTTCTCCTCCGTCCGAGCATCGCCCTGCCTCCCCATCCCCTAACCCTACCTTTACTGCCAGGCTTGTGTCGTCGTGAAGAGCGTCAGGCATACATACGTACAGACAGCCTCCCTTACATAGCCGGTCTCGCTCCACCTGCACCTTCTACTTGGACGGTACAGCTCAGCGGGCGGACGATGACGAGCCAGTCTCACGTAACGATGTCCAAGCACAACGGCAGCGCCGTGGAGCAGCATAAGCGCACCTCCCACACGTCCGGCGACACAAACGAGGAGGAAAAGCACATCCTCGCTGGTCGCTACAAGACGAAGCTGTGCAAGAATTACGTGGCAAAGGGCGAGTGTCCGTATGATGTGCGCTGCATGTTCGCTCACGGTGAGGAAGAACTACGCACCAGCGATGATAACGTCCGCGATGGCCTGATCACTGAGGAAGCGATCAAAGACTTTCAGCGCCAGCAGAACCAAGCGAAGCGCCGCGCCGCATTTGCCGCGGCCCGCGAGCACAACCACGATCGCAGCCATAGTCACACAGTATGTGTCGCGTCCCACCGCAGCGCATATGAAACGGAGGAGAATGTGGAAAACAACGAAGCTTACCGCGGTCGTCATCCGCATCAGAATCTACGGCAGCGCCCCCAGCAGGAGTCCGTGTCCATTGCTCAGCAGCAGCAGCAGCAGCAGTTTCAGCTGCAGGGCGCGATGACGCAGTGCTACACGCACAACCCATACGCCCTTGACCTCATTCCCCCCGCGGCGCGTCTGTTCCCAGTCTACCATGAGGTGGTCGAGGAGGGCTGCTGGTATGAGCAGGAGTTGGCGCCTCCCCAGGAGGACTACTACTTCCCTTCGTCAGATATGATGCTGCCGCTGGTGCCAAGCTCGGTGACCCAGAAGTGTTCGCAGTACCCGCACCAACAGTGCAGCAAGCAGTTCGAAACGGTGACCTCTTCCAGCAGCTACAGCGGTGAGGAAGTCATGTACGGTCACGGCGAATCCTCGGCCAGTGCAGCGTACCGCTCAATGGCGCGCTGCACGGCTGCTGAACTCCCCAGCAACTCCGACATTCCGGCGATGGTCATGGAGCCGTAAGGTGACAATTACGAAGAGAACAGCAGAAAACACCAAAAAAAAAAGAAATATATATATGTGTGTGTGTCAAGAGGAAGAAGACAATGTTCGCATCTCATTTTTTTTCCTTTCTTGTTTCCCTCCCCTCTCGCTGCCTGCCTTCCCTTCCAACGAGGAGAAAGTGCTGCTACTCTTGAGGGTGAAGACGGGAGGGACGCAGGATTTTTTTTCAATGCGCTTGCGTGTGTCTGCTTGCATATCTGTGTATGTATGTACGTGTGTGTATGTGTTTCTGTCTCACCCGATCTCACGAGCGCACGCACGCGCATCGCTGGATGCATGCACATGCCCATCCCCCCCTCACCTCCTCCTCCCCCTCCCCCCTCCGCGCCAACACACTCCCCCACTCCACAACCGCCTCCCGTCCCCGTAAAAGAAAAAAGAATTCAAAGGGCAGGGGAGAAGAGTTTCAAGGCATATAAGCACACGCGTGAGGGGTGTGGGGGCGAAGGGGAGGAGGGACATATGGCAGCCAAAATACAAAAGAAAAAGGGAGACGACGACGAAAGAGGGCCTGCGACCTTATCGCTTCCCTGGCGCGCTCCCTCTCTGCATTTTTGCTTCCTTTTCTATTTTGTTTCTCTGTTTCGTGGATGTGTATGCGTATGTGTGTGCGTGTGTACCCCTGTGTGTGGTTTTCCCTTGCTGTTCTTCATCCCGTTGTTGCTGATTCCACTTTCGCTTGTGTGTGTATGTGTGTGTTCTTGGTCTCTCTCTCTCCCCGTTCTCTTCTTGATTGCGGCTTTTCCAGTCTATTCCCCGTGGTCGGTCATCTCGTGCGAAGATATATGTGGGGCGTGTGGGTGTAGGCACGTTTGCGGGATCGAATCGCATAAGTTTCTGTGGTATATGTTTTTATCCTGCGTTCGTCGCTTCATTGTCCTTCTTTTTTTCAGGTTCCTTTGCGTTTTCTTTTCGCCCTCCTCTTGCTTCCTTTCCCCATCCCCACCCCTTTCCACACTTGCACTTACATACATACACACACACACACCTCTCCCTTTCTTTTCTTTCTCTGCCTTTGCCTTCGCACTGGTGTTTTGTTTCGTGTTTGCTGTTGGTTTCCTCTTCTCAACTCCGTTTCGTGGGCTTCGCCCTGATTCTTTTTTTTCTTCCTCGCTCTTTCCCGATTTCTCTCTCTCTCTATCTGTTGCGTACGCGCAGATGCGTTGGTGCAACGGTGTGATACCTCTTCTCCTTTCTTCTGTCCTTTAGATGCCTTCTGACGCCCTCTCTCCTCCTCGTTTGTTTTCGATTATCCCCTCGTTGTTCTCTCTCTCTGTCTGTGTGTGTGTGTGTGTGCCTTTGTGTTTAGGGGGTGTGTGTTTCTCGCCCCCTAACCCGCACCACCACGCCTTTCTTTTTCTTCGGCTCGCCTCCTCCTCCTCCTTCCCCCCTCTCTCTCCTTCTCTGTCCTTTCTCATGGAAGGCACGCAAAGTGAAGCCGACGCGGGGCAAGAGGGGGGTGGCGGAGACGGTGAAGGGCCTGGCAGCGCCCAAGAAGGGGAGGGTCTACTGCTCATTTGTGCGAGATGTGTATGTCTGGGTCGTTGCTGCCGCTTGAGTGCGCACTTCATGTATACATCTATGCATTTGTGCGATGTCTCTCAAGTCAGCTCAAGAGCGAAGGATACAGCCACTCGTGGAGGTGGAACAGTGTCGCCTCCTCTCCCTTTCCCCTCGTCTTTGCACGCGTTGTCCCCTACCCTGGGCATCTCCTTCCTTCATGCGGTCACAAGCACGAACGATGCGCAGGGGCAAGCGGAGGTACCGCTGGGTATGGGCGGTGGATGGGAAGCACTGCAAGAGCGTCAGCGCGGTTGGGAGGCGTTTTCGATTGGTGCTCTTTCTCTGTTGGTTTTGTTTTTTTGTCCCTGTTCGAATGGCGTAGAGCGGCGCCCTTTCTCAGGCTCGCAGAGGCCGACCACCAACGACGGCGTGAAAAGGAAAAAAAGCTGCTTGAAACGAAAGGGAAAAGCTTTTACACACGGGAGTGAAGCAAAGGCAAAGTGGGTGGGGGTGGGGAGGATGAAAGGAATGGAAACGAAGAAAAGGCGATGAGCAAGCCGTACTCCAACAGAGCGGCTGACCGTTGACTGCGAACAAAGGCTTTTTCGAAGGAGTGGCAACGCGATGTGGGTGTGGGGGGGAGAGCTGAGCGAAGATACGTCGCTGGAGGATGAGAGAAAGAGGTGCGCGCATATGGAGGAGAAGGATAGGTTGTGCGTGCACAACAGTGCTCGTGGAGGCGGGACATGGTGAACTGACCGACACCCATGCACACAGTCGACCTCTCCTATTCTCTTCACCGGTGCGTGTCCGCCTCTTCTGTGATTTTTGTCACACATGGATATACAAAAAGGCAGAGTGTGTGTGTGTGTGAGAGAGGAGCCCTTCCCTCCCCCTCTGCCTGTTGCATTGCCGCACGACAGGCAAAATGGAAGAAGAGCTTGAGTCGTCATGCAGGAGGATACGTGTGCAATATCGGCAAGAGAGCATCTTTTCTTTCTTGCTCTGTTTTGTTGTTGCTCGCTTCCCATATCCTCTTGCCTGCCTCCAGTGTGAAGTCTCTACCCCACATTCCGCACTCCATCGCTCGAGCGTTTCGCCATCTACCCCTCCCCCTGTTCCCCATTTTTTTCCGCCTGCCTGTCCATCTCCCCTTCACCCAGAGCTGTCGTTTGTTGCCGCCTCCCTTGTTCGTTTGGTGTCCTTTCCTTTCTGTTCGCATGCTGCCTCATGCTTGTGTTGTTTGTTTTACTGTCTGCCGCGTTGCCGGTGCGCAGATAGGGGTGATCCATCGCCGTTGGTAAAACGCAGACGCGCATACCCACACGCTTTAAGGTGTCACGTGCACATGTACAGTTTTTTTAGGCAAAAGAAACAACAGCAACAAAAAAAAGAACTGCACGCATAGACACATACAAACACACACGGAGAGGGAATGTATATATATATATGTACACATATATATATATCGAACAAACAGCTCAGATGCTCTGTTTCATTTTTTCTCGTCGTCTTCGCGGGGAGGGGGAAGGAAGCAACAGTGGTAGAGCTGCAGGAAAGGTGGTCCCTTCCCGTTTTTTTTATCTTTCTTTCTGTCGGGGCTCTACCCGCGTACTCTGCCTTCTTTCCTTTTTGCTTGGTTTCTTTTGCTAGTGCCAGTAATTTTGCGTATAGATGAAGCAAGAGTGTATATATGTCGGTGCACATCGGCCCCCCTTCCCCTCCCACAAACTTTCTCCAACTATCGAAGAGGTACGAGAAAGAGAAAAAAAAGAAGTGCAAACGAACACTCGGGTGAAGATCGAACAGCACTCTTTGCTTTTTCTTATCCTGCCACGCGCATACACACACACGCATACACCTATCCATGGCAAATCGAAAAGCCTGTGTGAGGGTGGGTGTGAGGGAGAGCGGGGAGGAAGGGGAGGTACTTTCGTCGTGTTAGCCTTCTTCTCCTTGCCGTTTCGACTCGAATACACGTGAAATGGGTGATGTTGTTGCAGTCATTTTCCACAGCGTGCTTCCTCCCCTTTGCTTTTTCGTTTTGTTTTATCATTGCGTCGGCTCTGTTGACGGCCGCTATCGTTTTTTTTTTCCGTTTTGCGCCCTTTTTTTGTGGGTGCTCTTCGCCAATTCTGCTGTCCTCTCTCCTCTCCTCTCTTCCTTTTTTTCTCTTCTCGTTCACCCACATGTCTGTGCCTGAGTGCCCAGACGCTGCCATATCGCCCATCTCTCTACCTCTCCCTCTCCCCCCCTCCCTCTCTGTTGCCCCCCTCTCTCATACACATATGCGCTCTGACACACACGCGCAACGCCAACAAGCAAACCCAAAAGATAAGTGCACGCAACAGAACAACAGTTAGGCGGCGCACCTTTTTCCCTCTCTTCTCTTTTTTTCAGTCAGGGGTGCCTCGACTGCTTCGCACGCGTGCATTTCTCCGACGATGTGAATAGATGTATGTTCCTCTGTACGCCCATAGGTGTGTGTATGTGTGTGTGTGTGCGTATGCGTGGATTGAAGTAAGAGCGGCTTCTCCTCTTTGCTGTCGGCCCTCTCATACACTCTTCGTTTTGTTTTTCTTTCTCGTTTCTTTTTTCGCTACGGCCTCCCGCGCTTCTCATGACCTCTTCTGTGCGCCTCTTTTTTCCCCTCTTCTCTTCTGTCTCCTCTCTTTTCGCTCTCTGCAGTGATGTTTGACAGCTGTACACCCCGTGGGTGTGGGATGTACCGGTGGACGTGGGCATAGGCTCGAGTTCGGTGACGAAAAAAAAATCAAACAGGAGAACAAAAGCGGAATACGCGATGTGCTGGAAGAGAGTGGCGGGTGCTGCGATACGTTAGGGGGTCGACAGAGACACGCATTCTCCAACCGCGCGAATGTATTGCTGCCTGTCCCTTCCGAAGCACTGGCAGTGCACAGCGCATGCTTTCTTGTTGTTGGGGAGTGGGGGGCCTGTGCATGGGGAGTCGCACACCACACTCGTGAAGAGGCGCCTCCTCCTCCTCCCTCTCCGTCTCCATCTATCACGCACCGTTCACGGAATAGGAGGAGTGGAAAGAGAACAGAGAGGAGAGGCGCTGGTACCTTTCGCCTCGCTTCCCTCGTACCTCAGTGTTGATGTGGATGAGATTTGTGGCCACCCACATCTCGACAAGGACACGCGCAGATACGAATAAGAGGGCGAAGGCCAACTTTCCTTCCGGTGGAGGGGTCCTCTCTCACCCCCTTTTCTTTTTCGTGTTCCCCATACATTCTGGCGTTTTTTCTCGTTCTTTCTTGTGTTGCTCAGTGCGGTTGCCTCTCCCTCCTCCTCGCTGTCGTTCTGCGTAGCTGTTGGAGTTACGCATGCCTACCATACGTTTCGATCTCGGGGCATGGTGCCGCCATCAGCTGCCCCCAACACCACCACCTCCCGTCCCCTCTTGTCCTTCCTCGTTTCCTTTTTGCTTGCTCGTTTCCTCCAGTCCCTGTGCCCTTCCTCCTCCCAACCTACTGAGATCCCTCCCCTCTCTGTTCGCATGTCATTACGCACGTGCGCGGCACTTTCCTTTTGTTGGTGTTGCTGATGTGTCTCTTCTCAATTCTCTCGTTGTTGCTCGAAAAAGAGAGAGGATGCCCCTTTCCCGCTGTCTCTGCTTGACGTGATAGGAGGGCGTCCCCCTTTTTTGTTGTGGTTGGTCGATTGGGTTCCTTTGTGTTTGGCTTGGGTGTTTTACCTTTGTCTCTCTCTCTGTGAGTGTGGTTGTGGGTGTTGTGTATGCGTATTTTCTCAGTCATTTCTGTGACTTCCTGTGCCTCTCTCTCTGTTTCGCCCGCACTCCTCCCCCCTCTTCCTCAAGGCTGAAAAGGAAAGGGGGGAGGGGAGCGGGGGCGGGGATATACTGGCGGGGTGAGGAGGCGAATGGGCACTCTTTTTTTTTGGCTGATGTTGCCCATCAATGCGTCTGCTTGCTTTGTGCTGCGATGATGTGCCTGTGTCTGTGCACGGTGCGCCGTGCGTGTTTCGCGGGAAGGCTGGTCTCGGGAAAGGAAAGGAGACGGGGGCGTCCCTGTGAGGGAAAGAAGAAGAGAGATCGGTGAAGAGAGTCGAATGTGAGCAGCGAATAAAGAAGGCAGTTGAGCCGAACGGCAGCGAGCAGCCTCTCTTTTTCTTTTCCGGTGAAGGACGTGGGGGGATTCGGAAGGGGGCACGAGTGACGCCCATCCACCAAGGAGAGTGCGTGCCTATGTGTACGCATTTTTTTCTCTGTCTGTCTGTGTGTGTATGCATGTGAGGGGGGGAGGGGGCTGTGCCGTGACTATGTCTTCCTTCGCCCTCAAAATTCCTTCTCGCCCCGTCCCTTTCTCTCTGCCTCGACCGCCATGGCCTTCATTTCCTACGATCATCACCCATAGCGAAAGGGCAGCGCATTTCTCGAGACCTCTGCGCTCACCACCGCCACCGCCAACCCGCCCATTCAACGCAGCTGGTCATTCTTTCTCTTTCACTTACCACGTCTCTCTTCTTCGGTTTTTCCCCATATGCGTGTGCGTGTGTTGTATGGGTATGTGTTGGCTTCAAAGGCTGTGTCGTATCCCTCGCTGCCGTGCGTTGGTGTGGGGTATTCCTCGTCTTGCTCTCGCTCTATGGCCGGTGCACCTGCCTCGTCTTCCTTCCCCTTGCGGGGCTCCCCCCACACACACACACACCATCTTCTACTTCGTTCATACACGTACGAGTCTCATGCGCGGGCCTTTTCCTCTTTTCTTTTGCGTTGGCGCTTCTGTTTCACGGGTCTCTCGGTCCTCCTTTTTTTTAGCGTTTCGGTTATTGGTTCGTCAGCTGCCTATACTTTTAGTCCAAGCGGCTCCGCCTCGTATGCGCCTTTCCTCTCTCGCGCTCGCTCGCCCCCATCCCCGATGCCGTGGCTCTTTCGGCTTTGTCTTTCGTAGACAACTCCTCTCTCTCTCGCTGGGTGTCTTTGGTTTGGCTTTCCTTGGCCCTTCTTCTCGGTACGCTTCTCCGCAGTTGCATAGGAGCGCGAAGGGAAAGAAACAGGAAGCTGGGCGAAAAGAGACGCAAAAGCAGAGAAGGGGTGGAGATGCCGGGGGGAGAAGAGGGGGGGCAATGAAAACAAAAAAGAGAGGGCACTGTCTGCGAGCAATTGTCATGCGCACTTTAAGGAAAAATTCCTCCCGCATACAAACGAGGCCTACCGGAAAAAATAAGGAATCACCCGAGAGCACACTCTTAAACGCAGCGACATCAGCAAAGAGATAATGGCTTTCACTGAAGGCGCCAAAGAAACGTTAATAAAAGAGGGCAAACGCGCACAGACAAGGAAAAAGAGGGGCGAGCGGCGGCGCTTCAGAGAGGCGTGGAAAGAGTGAGCGACCGAGAGGGAGAGAGCAAAGAAAAAAATAAGAAAAAGGTAAAGTGATTTACCGTGCTGTGCTACAATCTTGTGCGCGTTTCTGTCTTGGCGAAAACATTGTGTGTGTGTGTGTGTATGTGTGTGCTCTCTTAGTTTGTTCGCCTCCTCACCCACACACACACTCTCGCCATTGTACGCGGCGCCAGCGGCCTCTTCTGTGTCGTGCTTTCGCCTTCCACCTTTTTTTTCTTCCTTCGTCGGGGCCCTTCGACTCCCGTGATCTCCAGTCGCTCTCCATCCTCGTCTTGGCGCCCTCGCTCTCCTTCCAGCGCACGTCGGCAACTTATTCGGCCCCTCGCGAAGTAGATGCCACCATCCCCCTTCCATCTTTCGCTGCCGCTTTCGCTTTCGACTCTATGCTTTGCTGTTTCCTTTTTCGTCTTCTTCAGTCGTCGCGACACGCGTCCTCCTTTCTATGCCCTTTTCCTCCATGCGCACGCACCCCTCGCATCTGCGCGCTGGCTCAGGTGCGTTCATCACATCTTTTTGTTTAAATTTCGATGTGGTCCTTATCTTCGCGTTTCTTCTGTGTATGTATGCGTGCTGTGCTCGCTCTCGCCCTCCCGCTCTCTCTCTCTGTATAATATCTTTCCCGTCCTCTACACGCACACACGCACGCACTTTCTTTGTGTGTCTGAGTGTGCGTGCGCAGTTGTGTGGTGCTCCTCTCGCTCTCCACCGTTGTCTTATCAGTGCGTCACGCCTCTCTCCGGCCTTCGACCCCCCCACACGCGTTCTCTTTCTTTCGTTTCAGATTTGCCCTTCACATTTGTCGGTCTCTCGCCCGTTGCGCTGTTACGCTTCTCTTTGTGGGTTCTGTTCTTTGCCTCCTCCTCCTCTCCCGCATTCTCGGGCTCCCTGTCTCGATAAAATAACGTATGCGTCGTTCTCCCTCCCTTCCCTCTCTCTCGAGTATGGTCGGATGCCCTCCTTCCACCCTGGCGTCACGCAGTCCTGTCACACCACCGCCTCGCCGCCGACGCCTCTGTCTTTGTTGTTGGTTGGTTCGTTTCTCGGTCGTGAAAGTGCGTCTTCTCTTCCCTTTTTTTCATTCCTAATTTACACCAGGGCCTTTCTGTTATTTCTCCTTTACACACACACGCACCCTTCGCTCTTATCCGTCCCTCCCGAGGGGGGTGTGTACGTGCGTCTCGCACTCCTCCTCCCTCTCTCTTCGCCTTCCCACCCTTAGCGCTCCTTTTTTGTTGTTGTTGACACGTTCGTTTGGTTGCGTCCGTTCTTTGCTCCTTTTTTGTTTGTTTGTTTCGCTTTTCCTATGTGGTGTGGTGTGTACGCACGAGTACGCATGCGTTTATTTGTGTGTGTCTGTGCGGGCCACTCACACTTTTGCCCTTCTCTCTCTCCCACTCCCACTCGCTCTCCCTTTCACTGCTCTCACCCCATTAACGCCTCCACATTTTCTTCACTCTACCTTTTTTTTACTCCCCCCCTTGGTTGGGCTTCGTCCCTTTCCGTTTGCCCTCTCTCTTTTTTGGTGTGTGTGTGTCTCCTTTTAACGTGTGCGCGCCATGCTCGCCCCTCCGCTTTTCTTATATCTTTTTCTTTTTTGTCTTTTGCCGCTCTTCTTTAGCTACCGTCGCTTTCCTTGACGCCGCCTTCACTCCTCTGCCTTCCATCACTCAACTCTTCACCGCCTTTTTTTTTGCGTCTGCTTTGAAGTGCCTTCCACGGCTCACCCTCTTGGCTTTGTACGTTTCATTTTTATTTTTCGTCGTCGGCTTCACTCCTTCTTTTCTCGGATACGTTTCAGATTGCTCTCAACATGCGAGAAGCGCACGGCAAAATAAAAAAACTAAAGACAAAAGTAACAGTACCTCACTGTTTTTTTTCTCCTTCTGCCGCTCATTTACGTGACCGTGCCGATCTCTCTCTCTCTGTGGGATTTCTTTGTAGGGTGCGCACAGGCGTCAGCGGTGCTCATTTTCCCATTTCTTTGCCGTGGTTTTACCGGGTGTGTCTGAGCTTGTCAAAGGCGCGCACACCTTCGCTCGCTCGCATGTACTCACGCAGGCACACACACATGCACGCACGTCGCTTCAGGGCCCTCGAGGTACGCTCCTATACTGAACTCCGCTTGTTATGCCTCTCTCTCTGTATGTGTGGGTAAAAATCTGTTCGCCTGCCTGTCCTTTGGTACTGATTCGTTCAGTCGTGTAGGAAACTACGAGTAGGTGAGGGCAGCTGCTGGTGGATGTGTTCTGTTTTTCTTTTTGCCCGTCTGTGTGTAATGATGTGTGCGTGTGTGCGTGCGTGTGGAGTCGACCGGTAAATAAAAAAAAAGGGAAAGGCGACCAAAGAAGCAGCCGAATCCTCAATAGAATAGGGGAACGAAATCGGCCGTGGTGCCGAAGAGGCTGTAGGCACATTTGTGTTTCGCGAGAGAAAATCAGAAGAGAGCGGCCGTGGCCATGGAGAGACGCTGGCTCTGCGCGTGCAGGTGTCTGTACATGTTAGCTGCGGCTGCCCTCCCTTGGCCTTGTGCAAAAGCCTGCGCACACTCTTCAGATTTTTTTCGTTTTGCTTTCATTTCTTCTTCTGTTTTCAGTGCGCTTTGGGGGACAAAGAGCCCTTCGCGCCAACTCCCCTCCTATCTCACCTCGAGGGCTCGCCCCCTTTCATCTTCGTCGTACGTGTCAGAGAATGCAGTCAAGCAACGCTGTCGATGGTGCGACAGGCCCCCGTAGGCGTCCCCATCACGCACGCGCGCGCACACACACACGAGCACGCGCCTTTTTTTCTCTCTCCCTACCTCCGCCCACTCTTCATAAGAAGGAGAGAGACAGACGAGGGAAGGGGAGGGGCAGTCGATCTGCCTTATGTGTGTGTGTTTGTCCTTTCCTCTCTATTGTGCGTCCTGCGTGCGAAATGGGAGCCGCGTATGTACGCGCCTGTCTGCGTGTGATGCCATCAACCTTCCCTCGGAGAAGAGGGTAGAGAAGAAAAAGGAAGCAGGCCCCTCCTGTCCAATTGCACAGCGTGGAAGCGAGACAACGGAAAAATAAGGTGAAGACGGAAGAAAACGGAGAATGTATATATATATATACATCGATGGAAGCAGAGAACATAAGTGAGTGACGAGCGAGGTGGCCAGTCGAGCGTAAGGAATTCTGATGTACGCAACCGCACTGCCCTGCCCTCACCTGAATCGATCTGTCGTCACCCTCTCTCGCCACTTTTCTTTGGGGGGTCTCTTCATTACTTTGTCCCTTCTCCTTTTCTTCACGTTTTGCTTTTGCGGCAGGTATGATGAGGGCGGTGTTTGTTGTCGATGCTAGCAGGAGGAAAAGCGAGGGGTCACGCGGTACACAACGAGAGGTCAGTGAGTAGACACACAGACGCGTGAGCATGAGCTCTGTGTGAAAGAGCTTCCACACATACACGATAGATGGCTTATAACGCATCTCTCATGGGTGTGTATGGGTGTGTTCAATTTGGTCTCGAGTCTTTCCTCTCGCGCTTCAGCCGCTGACATCCCCTCTGGCGGCACGGCAGGCCCGCTCTCTTCTACAAAGCACGGTTCTCGTCAACTCTGTCGTGCGTGGGCTGGTGCACCCACGTGCACAAGCGCCAGCACGCGAACGAGTGCCTTCACAGTTACAACTGGGATGTGAGGCCTTCTGATTCCACTGTCCTTTTCGTTCTTTCCTCTCTCTCTCTCCTCGCGCACATCTCCCGGCTTATGTATTCTTTTGATATCACTTGTCTTGCCGGTGTGGTGGCGCATCTGTCTTGTGCTCCTTCTTCATGCTCCCTTCTGCACAAGCGCCGGGGCGAACGCAGGCGTCCCTGGAAGCGAGCAGAAATTAGTTCAAAAGGAGAAACGAGACGGCAGTGAGGAAGAAAAAAAACAGCGAAGCAGCCCTCGTAAAGTAGCGCACCATGCCGGTGTAAAAGCACGCGCACACGGAAATCCGTGCGTGCGAAAAGGAGTAAATGAAATCTAAGGTGGATCAGACGCAACAGCCTAACGCACATACGGTGACAGCGATGGCGCTGGCACGAGCGTTGCTTGGCGATGGCATTCACATATGCTTTTGTTATTGTTGCTCGCAGTTGCCATGGCACGCTGTTGCGTTATTGTGCTCGCGCCCAGTGTATACTCACACGTATGCATGTGGCTGTGTCACGTAAGTGTCCATTGGCAAGTGTGGGCCTTTCCCTCTGCTGCATCCGCGTCATCCCCTCCTTGTCTCTCCTCCGCTTGTTTTTTTTTTGCTCTGTATTTCCTCTTAGTTTTATCGACATGCTTTTTCACGTACCCATGCGGCGCCCACCGTTCTCTTTTTGCTTTTCGATTGCCGTTGCGCTTCTTGGCTCATCCAGCTTAAATTCGTGCGCCTTGCAGCCTTTTTTGTGGTGGTGGTCTTGACGCACACTTCAAAGAGGCTCTTCAGGAGCGCATCCTCTCTCTCTCCTCCTCTCTTTTTTTTTATTGGTTCGTTACTGCATCAGTAGCTGCATCGCATCCGTCACCGTGTCATCACGCGCGCATGCAAGAATGCCGTCCATGCGATTTTTGGGGGGGATGCTCACTACGCCCTCGCCATCACCCTCCCGCAGCTTCTCCCTTCATCCATTATATATCGTGGCGGGTGGGTGGGTTTGTTATTCAAACAGTCGTCGAGGCGTGCCCATGCACGAGTTTTCGCGTACTTCTCTTGGGCAGCACATCAGCAAAGGCGCGCGCGCCCACACACCCATGGTGTAAACAGGGGAGGGGTCTTTTTTTGCATGCGATTCGGCCTGTTGAGCGGTGCGAGAGCAGGAACGAAGAAAAAGGGGCAACGCAGCGACAGGGCGGTATACTTCCACATAACGAACGGGTTGAAAGCGCGTAGAAGAATGAGTGCTTGAGTGCATAAGTGGTTTACGCATATCGCGCTCATCTGTTGTTCGTGTTTGTTTTTTTTAAGTGTGCCCCTACATGCGTGTGTGTGTGTGTAGTGTATTGGATACGCCCACCACTACCCGAACCCCTTCCGTACAGAGCCCGCCCCATTCCTGGCTTGGGTCGCCCCCCTCTGCATGCTGTTCTTGCTCCTGACCCATCGAAGCCGCCCCCTACCTTCTTTTGCAGCCGTGGTGATCATGCTGTGGTCGTCGAAGCTGTCGCCACTCCACGACGAGTCTGCTTCTTTTTGTTTTCCGAAAAAGAAAAAAGGCGTGGCGGAAGAAAACGGCACTGGATAAGCTGAAAGAGAGGCAGGCGAGAGAGACACATATTTGCGGCCGCTTTTGCTGTAGCCTATGCCCAGCATAGCACGCGTGCAGAGACGTATTGGTTTTTTTGTGCGCATGTTTATGTATGTGCTTCCTGTCGCCCTTGTCACCGCCATATCTTCTTCGACTCCTCGGCGCACCTTTTCCTCTCTTGGTTTCCTTCGATGCGTCTTCCTTCTTTGTAGTTGCATCAGCCTGTGCTTTTCGGTATTTCCTTATTCAGCCGAGACACGTCTGCTCAGCCTTTTTTCTTCTGGTGTTCACTTCATCTTGAATTCTGTGTGTGCGCAAGCGTATCGGGAAAAGGAGAAGCGGGCTTCGTGTCTTTTTTTTCTCTCTCTGCGTGTGTGTATGTGAGTAGACGCACGTGACTGTCATCTACCCTACTCCCCCTCCCTTCCCCTTGTTAGGGTCACTGTTGCACACCTCATTGATCTCTGCTTTCTCTTCCCCAACACCTTTGCCTTTCAGCCACCCGTCCCTCCACAGCGAGTACGTGAGGCGATCTCTTTGTCTTGTTTATTTCCCGTGTTTCGTTTCCTTCTGTTTTTAGAATCCTCCTCTCCTCTCTCTCTGTGTGTGTAATTCTCTGCGTGTGGGTGTGCGTGCATAGGTGCGTTTGTCGATTGTCTTTTACCGCAATCCCCACCTTCGTTTCTCCTCCGACTCCTCCTCGCGCTCGTGTGAAGGCAGCGCCGTACGAGCACCGCTTGCGAAAATGACACAAGAAATTGCACAAAGCTCACGGAAGCTCGGCCTTATCGCTTCGCACACGGACACGCAGGCACACGCACGTACAAGTATGTGCTTCATCTGTTGTTGATAGTGACGATGCTCACCTCAGTTTTCGAAGGAAGAAAAGAAGAAGGGAAGAGACAAAACACACATATGCGTAGTACGACTGCCTGCGACTCTCTCTCTCGTTTATGCTACGTTTCACTTCGTTTCCTCCCGATTGCTTCGCTTTCTCTCTCTTTCTCTCTCCTCCCCCCCCGACTCCCTCTCCCCTCTCTGTAAGGCACTTTTTTTTCACCTTTTGTCCTCTGCGTGCTCTGCATGTGCATGTGCCTGTGCGTACGCGTGTGTTTGTCTGCGTGAGTGAGGAATGAGGGGTGCTTCCACCGCTGTCTCGTCGCTCTGCAGGACGCCGCTTTCCAATGCTGCGGCCCTATCTGCCTAAAATGTCCGTGTGAAAGGGAGCCCTTGTCTCCCGCTGACCATGGTGCTTTAGAGTGGAGAGGCAAACATGCACAAAGATGCTCGCGCACTGCCATGAAAAGCCATGTCGGCAAGGCAGAGAAGGAGTGGGTGCTCTGTGCGCTCAGCTTCGGGCATACACGAGCGCATACCAGAAGGTTCCCCCACACACATACACCCTGTGCATCTCGCATCGTAGTCACTGGGAGTGGGGGAGGGTAGGGGGGAAGCGATAAGGTGAGCGTGAAGCGAAAGCAAAAAAAGGAAGAAAAACATTTTGTCACACAGGACTTCGTTCAACTTCACTTCAGATCCGCAGCACGAGAATAAAAAGAGAAAGGAAGTCTGCATCATGGACAATGCGGATGGGCGAGGGGGGGAAGGGGTTGGTACTCACAAGTACGCAGGCGCTGGTGTCGTGTACTTATAGGAGTGAGGGTACGAGAAGCAGCAACACTCTCTCTTCCAACCCCCAACCCCAGCCCACCACCACCGCCACACAAGCACACACACACACACGCAGCCGATGCACTCTTTCACAGAGGATGTAGTAGCGAACGCGCACCTCCAGGACGCTCATGCGGGTGTGTGCGCAGCATGTGCATACGAAGAAAAAAGCTTCCTTTACCTCTCCTTCATCCAATACGCCCCTGCCCCATCCCTCCCTCGCACCAAGGATCGCCGAGGAATGTCGCGCGCCGCTTCTGAAACTCGTGCCAATAACGAACACATGAGCATGAGCATTCATTCGACCCGAGCCTACATCGTGGGGGACCCCCGCACACGCTGTACTCCTCTCTCATAGCCCTTCAGTGCGCCACCGAGAACGCGCCCCTTTACATACCGCCCCTCTTCCCTTTAGCGGCAGCGACAACATTTACCTCAATAAAGCACCCCCGCATGCGCTATACGGCAAGGGTGCTTCCCCTTCAGACGGGACCGTTGCCGGCCAAACTCACCTGATGCGACCCACACAATCAGCAGCCCCCTCCCCTCCCCCCCTGTACAACGGGCTGACGCCACACAGCCAGGATAGCATCCCTGTCACATTTGGAGTACGCTGCGAGGGCTGAAGAGGTGCCATGCGGTATCCCACCTCTCCAGATGAGCGGGGCCGGGGAGGGTCGACCTTCCTGTATTCAAATCGCCCACCCGGGGCAGGGTGGTCCAACGCCCACCTTTGCCACACGGGTGGGCGTTGGCGGGCGTCACAGGCGTACGCTCAGCGGCGGCATTTGCCGCGAGGAGCCTCTCTCTGAAGCACCGGAGAAGGCATCGCTCGGCAGCCCCCCTTCCCATCAAACGGAAGAGGAGGCTCCCACAAGCCTCCCCCTTCCCCTATGACGACCGGGCGCTCCTCATCACGCTACACTGATCCAAAGAGGTACGCTTCCTGCTGTGCTCGCCACGACGGATGACGCGATCAGACCCGCTACGCATTCGCAGCCACGCAGCACTCCCAGCGAATCCCCTCTCTTGCGCTTCGCTGAGGAGGGGGGAGGGAGGGGCGACCAACACGCGAGACAGGACTTGGAGGCTGATCCCGCAGACGTTTCTTAGCGTCTGCAGCGCGAAAGCAGTGGCTTACTGTTGGGACGGGGACGATGTCGGGTCGGGTGCGGCCCTTCCGGCGGCACCTCTTGTGTGTCTCGCGTGGCGATGGCGCTGCAGCGCTGGACGGGTGGGTTGCATGGGCAACATGAGAAAAGAAATCGTGAGACGAGGCCACCACCGCCACCACCCTCCCTTCGACTGTGCCACCAGTGGGAACGTATGCATCCGACGCTCCGGTCTCGGAGAGGGAATACTTCTCCGCGCGACCATCGAGAGGCCAGCAGCTCCTGCTGCTGGCGGCACGGCGGGCACCTCCTGGACTGGGGTCGTTGGCCTGCCTGCTTTGATAGACGAGAGGTGCGGGCCATCCCCCCTCCCTATTCCGAGTCGCAGCGCTCCATCCCGCCCCCTGCCACGTGTGGCTACCGCGGTGAAAACGGCACCAGCGCCAACGCGTGCAGAGAAACTTCGGCATCTCCTCCGCGGGTACCTCCCCACGAGCACACACCCTACACCTCCTCCGCGCGCTAAACCGCACCAGCGCGGCAGAGCTGTGAGCCGCGGCCTCTGCTTTCTGAGGATTAGTTTTGCGTCGCTGCTTCGCCCCTTCTCTCTCCCCCTTGCGGGGGACAGCGGCCGATATGCGCGTGGATAAAATATCTTCCCGAGGGTCTCTCTCGGTGTCATTTGGTTGTCAGCCAAGGCAAAGATGGCATGGCGAGACTCTCTTGCGTCTTCTCGGCCCAACACCGCCCCCCGCCCTTCTCCTCTATGCGGAGCTCGCTGACACGGCAGCCGACGGGCCCTCAAGTGGCGACGCCGCATGCCGAACGGCACGGGGGTGGAGAGACAACAGAGCCAGAGAAGAATCGGCGCCCCCGTACCCGTGTGTGAGGACCGAATGACGTGTCTATGCGCATGCAGTACCTGAAGGGCCGCCTCAAATCATATGCCTCAGTGCCCGCGGCGTGGCCGTGCGGCGCCCCCTCCCTCGCTGGAGGAAGCGACAAGGCCGTGTGCCACTGGTGGCAGGGCCGCCATTTGCTCTCGTCTTCACGGCACTTTCCCTTTCCGTCTTCCTCGCCTTCTCTCTCTCACGCGCGGTGAAGGAAGCGAAGTGTTCGACACTCATAAACACACGCACGCTCTTCCACCAAACGGCACGATCTCTCTTTTTTCTTTTGCCCGTCGCTTTCCATACCCTTTCTGCGTACTCCTTGCCGTTTCGAATCTGCTCCCTGTACCCTTTTTTTCCTCTCGCCGTTCCCCTTCCCCCTTCCCCCACCCCACCGGCCCATCCACCGCCGCACGAAGCACATACGTGTGTCCTCTGTGCGCCCTTCCTTCTTTGCTCCTCTCCCTCTCTCCCTCTCCCCCTCTCCCTCCCCCCTTCATCTCTCTTTCTCTTTCCTGGTTTATCTTTGCTTTGACTGTCATCTCCCAGCCCCTGGCATGCGTGTAATCGCGGCGTCATGACAGTTCTTCCGCAAAAGACAAACGTCCCGGCAACGCCGGCGCTGGAAGGAATCGACATAAACTCACTCTACGATGTCAATCAGGGCAAGCTCCTCGGAAAAGGTGGCTTCTCCGAGGTGTTGGCGGTGCGCCACATCCCCACCGGCGAGATACGCGCCTTGAAGGTGATGATGCGCGGGTCCTTGGTCGGGAAGAAAGGCGAGATGGTGGCGCACGAGAAGGAGATCCTGCGCCGCACTTGTCACCCCTCCATCATCACGCTGCACGAGGCGGTGCAGACCGCGGAAAAGGTCTACTTTGCCCTCGACCTCATGAACGAAGACCTGTTTGAGTTTATTGTGCGTAACAAGACCGTCAACGAAGACCTCTCGCGTGCCATCATGCACCAGCTGATGTCTGGCATTGCATATCTGCACGAGCAGAGTATTGTGCACCGTGACATTAAGCCAGAGAACATCCTTATCAACGCCGTAATGAAGAGCGGCGAGGCCAGCACCTCAGCCGACGACAACGGCGAACCGGTGCCGCGCGGGGACGGGTTTCAGGTGATGTCTGACATCAACACCGTCCCACTGAACAAGCTGAATGTGGAGGTGAAGATCGCCGACTTTGGTCTCGCCAAGGTTGTAATGGAGTGGGACGTGCGCAGTACGCCGTGCGGTACGTCCTTCTACATCGCACCTGAGGTGATTCGCGGGATTGAAGAGCAGGGCGCCAAACCGCTCTGTACGAACCAGCGGCTTGTCAAGAGCGTGGACGTGTGGTCTGCCGGTGTCGTCTTTTATGTGCTACTGTGCGGCAGACCACCGTTTCACGGCCAGGTGCGCACCGGACAGGACCGCCGCGACCTCCTCCGCAAGATTGACCATGGCGTCCTCTTCAACTCAAGGCACGGATGGGATTCCATCTCCGCAGATGCGAAGAGCCTAATCCTAAGAATGCTTGATCAAGATACCTCAAAGCGTATCACCGCTGTGGAGGCACTGCGACACCCCTTCTTCACTGACCACGGTTATCCGAACCCCATCCCGGCGCTTGACATGCGCCGCCGCATGATGCAGATCCAGCAGCACTCTCGAAAGACCAAAGTGGCCTCCGCGCAGTCGCCCAATAGCCACCACAAGGCCTCGGCCCCCCTACCTGTCGGGGACACTCAACAGGGGAGGGAGTCCTCATCCGGCGCGCGGTCCTCCAGCAAGGGCAGCAGCAACAGCACGGGGAGTTTCTTCACCAGCATCAAGGACTTCTTCGGCCACCGCTCAAAGCACACGCCGGACATCACGAAGGAGGAGCGGCAGCGCATGCGTGCGGAGTTAGCCGAACTGCAGGCAAACGTGATCGCCGAGGATGACCAGGAGGGCGATGTGACTTCCTACATGCCCTCGATCCCAGTGAAGGAGGCGAAGCCCGGGCGAATGGCTGTGATGAACTCGAAGGCAAAGGTGGGCCCCGACGCCCTCCGTAAGTGAGCGCACTTTTCCCCTTCCGGCCTCCGCCTCCCTTTTCAGTCGTGACGTCGTCTGTGCTTCCCTGGGCCCCTTTCTCTCCAACACGCACACACACAGCCATCCGTTCAAGCGGGCTGTGCTTACAAGCCGTCGCTTTCACAGAGAAGGAATGTGGGCCCAATGTACGCCTTGCACCTCGTTATAACTGGAGGACACACACGCAGAGAGATTTGCAGTGCAGTCTGAAGAGATAACGCAACGCGCACATGGGGCCCCGGAACGCATGGATGTGTACAAGTAACTCACCAACGACGAAACGCGCGAAATACGGGCATTCGCAACTTCTTTTTCATAGTGCTGGTCAACAGCATTCCAACGCCACCACTGCCCCTCTGCAGCTTCCCCTCTGACACTCACTCGTGCTTTACCTTCGCTTCTGTGGGATTGCTTTGTTCTCGTGGCCATCAAGCCGTGTGCCTCTCCCCCTTTTTCATGGTAACGGTCCTCTCTCTCTTTCCGGCCCTGTCCCCGCGGTTTGGTACATCTGCGTCTGCCTGCGCGCCTCGTTGAAGGCTCCCCCTCCCTCCCTCCCATCCCCCTTATTTTCTGCCTGCTGGGGCCCTTTTTTATGGCTTCGGCTTTCCGTTTGCTGCTGTTGTGCGCGGTCGTTTCTGCATCGCTATGCCGCTGCGCGCCATTTTTCGCCCTCTATTTTGTCGGCTCTCTGGGGTCTGCGCCCCCGCCTTACTCTCCCTCTGCTGATCTGCTGCGTGTTCACACGCTGGGTGTGCATGTACACGTGCATCAGATGCCAAGAGAGGGGAGGGTGGCGTGAAACTGCCCTCACCACCTTTTCTCTTCGGCACCCATCGTCCCATATGCTCGAGGGGAGTACGCACCATGAAGGAAAGGACCGTTGTTGGGCTCCAAGGCGCATACACTTCATCGATGGGCGTGCATGCTGATGAATGACTCACGTCCATCACCGAGTCATTCGGGTGCTGCATCGATGGAGCTCTCGGCACAAAGAGAGGCATACAAGACTGCTTTTTCGATCAGCGATTGCCCTTTCCCATATATCTATGTCCCTGCGGCTGTTTCAAAGGAGAAATGGGGGTACGATTGATTGGCTTGCGAGTCACTGACCACTTTTCTGTTGCAGCAGCATTAACTTGACGATGCATTTGCAGCGTTGATGTGTCAGTGCGTGTGTGTGCTCCATGCTTTCCTTGGCTTTCGTCTCGCTCGCCCTCTTCATGCACTCATACATGTACACGCTCAGAAGCATATATATGTGTGTGTGTGTGTGTGCACGCACGCTCGGTGTACGCATCACGGGCATATTTCCCGGGAGCTCACCGATACCGTCTTTGGGGTGGACGTGTGTGTGTGTGTGTGTGCGTGGTCAATTTGTTTGTTCTTTGTGTTCACTTTGTTTTTTTTCAGTGTTTTTTGGCTTTTTTCCGCTCTTTGCTCTCCTGTCGGGAGTGTTTTTCTTGACCTCTCTCGGTGTCCCTTCTTTTGTTTTACACGTTGCCTTCGTGCAGCTCTCATAGCCATGAACGCCATCGGTCAGCCTCTCTTGCGCTCTCTTCTCCCTCCTTCCCCTCCCGCTCCCTCCCCGCGAAGCCAAACGAACACGCGAAACCACAAAAACACGCGCGAGCAAACGCAGCTGGAAAGGGGAGGCGAAAAAAAAAGGGATTTGGCGCTCACGTGTGCCGGCTGTGTTGCCGCAAACTGCACTGCCGAGACTCCCCCCTCTCAACAAGTGGCATTGTGCGTGCACGGTTGTGGAAGTGAAGGGCTTCGTGTGGGCAAGTATGGCGCCCAATAAGTGCTTTTTTCTAGTGAGTGCGCGTGTTCAAAGTGTCCATTCCACCATACAGCAGACGAGTTGAGCTCCACGCTGCCTCTGCATCTGACCGGTCACGCCAGGCCCCATCGCGTGCGCGCGAGGCAGCCGCGCAGGCACACGTTTACAGCGATGCGGCGGGGGCGCTGTCTGTGTGTGTACGGCCCCTGTCTCAAGCGCTGCTCGCCCCCTCGTCAAGCAGGTCGCCCTCCCCCGCCCGAGCCCAGCACCTGGCCGCCTATATCCCTGGCGACAAGTCACTCGGACTCTGCCATGACGTGGGCACTCGGCCCGCTCATTTGCAGAGGCGTCTCGGCATTGGCCGGGGAGGAGTAGGGCTGCTGCTTGGCTTCCCCACACACCGAGTGAGCTGCCACACCGCCGAGACACCACGCGCGGAGCTGCTCCTCGTAATGAGGGAGGCAAGTGAAAGAAGAGGGCGCAGTGGACAGCCTGAGTCTCACACGAGCACGCACAGACATACATGGCTCGTTTGGGGTGGTCGAAAGACGGGCATGTGCAGGCCGCTTCTGACATCCCCGTCCCCTCAGACATGCACACCCTCCTCTTGATTGATCTTTCACCCTACACAAATGTCACCGTCTCTCTGTCCCTTGCGTCGGCCTTCGTCGGCCGTGCCATCCAGCATTATAATGTAAAACCGGCAGTCGACCTTTTCCCCCTTTCATCAGCTACTCCCCCCCCTTACCGACATACGCGGTGCTCTCCACGCCTACAAGCAGCCTTGGCCATCCCTCATACTCTCCTAACTCCGTCTGCCCACATCGCAGCGGAAGCTCGACCTTGCGGACGTGCGGAAAGGTCAGTTTTCCAGAAGGCAGTCAGGAGAAGGAGGAGGAGGCCGAGGGACGCCTTCGCCGACACTAAAACAAAGGTAAAGGGCCCGGCTGCACATACCAGCAGTAGCGCCATCCGTGGCCGGGAGCCGTAGTAGGCATCACGTCATCGCAGCGCGTGCCACGTAATGGGTAGGCGAGGGGAAAGCGGTGGGGACGCCGCATCCTCACCTCACCGCCGCAGCAGTCATCGGTTTGAACGGCGAAAGGACGGCGACATGGGCGACTATAGTGACCGTCATCGTCACCGGCACCGCGACAGTAACGTCGACCGGGACGACGACTCACTTGATGGCCAGCAGCATCGTCACCGCCACCGTCACCGCAGCTCGCATCATCATCGCCGAGGCAGTTCGGAAAGACGAGCTGACGTCAATGAGACCATGCAGCCGGAGCGAGTCACGCGGTCGCACCGCCGCCCTCGACGGGAGCGGGACGACAGTGAAGACGAGTATGACGCCTTCGACTATGATCGTCTCTCGCGGAGGCGTCGCGAGCACCGTCAAAGTGAAGATGACGTGGACGACCGGCATGGCAGACGAGCGAAAGGGAAGCGGTGCCGCGACTCTGCGGCGGCCGACAAGGACGACGGTCGTCAGCGAAGTCGAGCGTACCGCTGCGAAGGTCAGCAGGGCAATGAAGAGGCCAGTCGCGTCACCGGCAACAACGCGGTCCCCATGGGCGCAAGCGATTGCCGCGCCCATGGGGACCGCTCCCAGACGAGCAACAGAGTGGCCGGCCCAAGCTGCGGGGCGAGCGGCGCTGTGGACTGGAGCTCCCGCCGAGGTCGTCAGCGCCTGCCGAGTTTCGCATACGACATGGACCAGCAGAAGCGTTTTCTGGGCTTTCTAGATCGCCGCGATGCGTCTCGCAGCCGAGCAGGGGCAGCGGCGATGGAGTTCACGATTGGTGCCGACGGCCTTGTGCAAATGCCTCCACCACCCACTCTTGTACGGCGCCAGAGCCGCCACCGAATCGGCGCCACCAACAACAAAGATGGAAGTAGCGTCAGCTCTTGTCAGCAGCACCACCGGAAGCGCCCCCCGCCCAGCTGCGCAGCTCCAACGGCGAACACCGACGGCGAGCACGGCGACGACAACAGCTCTGTTGCATCGCACGAGTCGCTTTACCATGATCCAGCAGCGGTGCAGGTGGGCATTCTGCCGGACATCGTGCCGCCCTCCAACCTATACCGCGTCGCGCTCTGCGGGGTGGACCTTTCATTGACGGCTCCGCACCTAAGCTCGATGGTGACGCAGCTGCTGGGCGGTCGCGTGAAGCCGTGGCGCGTGCGCAGGCCAGCGCGTGAGATGCTGCACGCCGCAGCAGCCTACAACCACACTGCGCAGCAACACCCGCCCCGCCAGCAGCCGCTGACATCACACAAGAGTACTGTCACGGGCTCACCATTGGTGCCCTGTGCGGTTCTCGCTGAGGAGCCTGCCGGCGCAGCGTCGCCGACCGGCGTGATCGCTGGCCCCTCAGCAAGTGTAAGCAACACTCCCCATGCCGTCGGTAGTGGAGGCGGATGCGTGCTCCCTGAGGCTGGCGACAGCCATGCCACTTCGGGTGTTCTGGGCTACGGGGACGAGAAGACCAGCGGCATCTTGCAAGACATTGCAGGAGGCCAGCAGATGCACATGAAAGCGGAAGAAAGTGAAGGCATACTGCCTTGCGCGTCATCCCTTCCGCCACCACCGCAGCCGGCTGCCCCTGCATTCTACCTCCACGGCTTGCACGATGCCAACGGCCCAGGTGGGATGGTGGTTCTGGAATTTTCGGAGCAAACGCACGCGTGTCGCGCTGTGCAGCTGTTAAATGGTGCATACATCAACGGCCGGCGCGTGGCCGCATCCATGTAGCCGTTGATGGGGGCTCTCGTGCGCCGATGAGCGTCGTCATGGGGCCGATTGTGATTTATGCGTTTGTGTGTGTGCGTGTGTGTGTGTGTGTCTCCGGCCGTGTCACCGTAAGGAGGAGGGTGGGGGGTCACATTCTGACCGACCGCTCACTTCGTCATGGATGTTCACCACGCCTCTCTCCCAGCTACGCAGAAGTGGAGCGGCGGGCGTGGCGCTCCGCTCCTCCTATATATTTTTTAAGCGACCGCCCCGCCATACAGCAGACGAGTTGAGCTCCACGCTGCCTCTACGCCTGACCGGTCACAACAGGCCCCATCGCGTGCGAGCGAGGCAGCCGCGCAGGCACACGTTTACGTTAATGCGGCGGGGGCGTTGTCTGTATGTGCGACCCGTGTCTCAAGCGCTGTGAAGGCCGGGCGGGATACGCTCCAGTCACGCTGCGACATTAGCGAACGTACTTTTGCCATGCGCAGGCGCATTGTCGTTGATGGCCTGGATGCGACGCCATTCAAGACCGGATCGCCTACAGCAGCAGCTACAAGTGGATCTAGCCCCCGCCCCTCAGCCATAGCTACTTGGTGCTGTCGAGAACAGCAGAGGTGGCTAGGCACTGTGGAGGGAGGGCTTCTTGGCTTCCCCACACGCGCACAAAGTGTGGGCCACTAAGAACCTCTGAGATGTCACGCACATGGCGCGGTTGTGCTTCCCTGTCATGCAGTGCACAGTGTTTCAGCCAGCATGCAAAGGCCGTCATGTAGCCGCGGCGCTTTTAGGAAGTTGTGAGAAAACGCGACAGACGCGTACGCGCGGTGAGCTTACATGTTGCCGTGAAAAAAAAGAGGGTGGAAGGGGAGCACGGGCCCCGTGCCCCTTGCGCATGAGCGGCACCCGCAGCGCTAATACTCTTCCATTCAGGGTCTCATCAGCGCACCTCTGCTTCTTCCCCGCCGCTCTTCATTTCCTGCGCTCCTCCCGTCTCTTCTGCTGGGTGATTCGACTCCTTCGTTATCTCTGCGCGGGTGCCTCTTCCATCCGTCCATCCGTTCCTCACTCAGTGAGTGTGCACACACACACACGTATACACAAAAGCGCACAGTTCCGGCGCGAAGCAGCATGGACACGTCGGACCTCCCCCTCACCCCGGGGTCGACCACCGCCATTCTCCATCCATTCAATCTCCTTCATGTGAGCTACGCCATCTTGCGCCATGCCCTCAGTGCCTTCAACCCTGACACTGCGGTGGTGCGCCGCACGCATCACCGCTCACGCTCCCATGCAGGGGCTACGGAGAGCCGTTTTGCTGCCGAACGTCGCGATGCTGCTGGTGACACAGCCTCTGTGGCTTCCTCGCATCCGTCTCGACGGTCTAGACGCAGCGGTGACGCTGAGCCATCGAGCAATCGTCCGCATTGGCGGCGCAGCTCGAACAGCGGCGACTCTGCCGCAGCGGCGGCGGGTCAGAGACGCCGCCACCGCTCTTCCGGCGAAGGCGACAGGAGCAGCAGAGAGGCAGGAGAAAGGGTGCCGGCAGTGTCCTCAAGTCGCCGCACACGTAGCGCCGAAGAACCGCTGGTGGTGGCGAGGCGTGCGTCCACGGGAGGCGGAAGCAGTACTGTCAGCAGCGAGCTTGGCTCGAGCGGAGGTCGAGTGCGCCGTAGCCATAGCGATGGTGTACGTAGCCGCACGCAGATCCTCCTTGGCGATGAAACTGAGCTTAGAAGCGACAGCACCCGCACGAATGATCGAGTGGCATTTTCGGCTTCGCGTCCGCCGCCCGCGGCGGCAACCGCGGCCAGAGCAAGCAGCCTGACCCCTCCGCTGGCCCCTCCGCCCCCTGTCACAGACATCGGCAAGCCGCCGCTGAGCTCCCGTCGCCTCTCGAGCTCACACACCGCGGCTAGCGCGGCGGATGGGGAAACTCGCTTGCGGCATCGCCATCATCGCAGCGGCAGTGGTGGTGGGCTCAGCAGTAGCAGTCGGCGCTCCTCACGCTCGCGTCGAAGCGAGAATGGCGACGACACAGACGATGCCGACAGCAATGTCATCATCGTTCGTGACGGCGAGGCGGGCCGCCTTGCCTCGGCAGTTTCAGCGTGGTCGCTCAGGAGCTGGTGGCGGCGCACGCGGGCGAGAAACATTACGCGGCAGGCGTACCTCATCGACCACGTCATCCATGCCGTCCCAGTGGCCATTGTGCACTACTGCTGTGAACTGAAGCGGCAGCTGGTGACTCTGCCTCTGCTGCGCTTCAATGACTTGCTGCCCTCGCCTGGCGCGGCTGGCACGTGTGGCGCCACTGGCAGCGGCCCCGCCGATGCCGCTGCGCCAGGGTGGTTGCCGACAGAAGAGCGATTTGAGAAGCTCCCCGCCCCGCACGTGGCTCACCTCCTCCTCATGCGGTGGATACTGGCGGCGACCGCCTCGTACATTGAGAAGTTCTTCTTTGATGAGAGTCTCGTGGTGCGTCAACTGCGCAGCAAGCGAACTCCTCGACGTCTGCTAGGCTGGGGGCTAAGACTAGCATCCCACACTGTGTTCGATCCCTTACTACTGAGCGTTGTGGTGCCGATGTTGCTCTCGTGGGGCGCGACTCCCGAAGATGTCGACGCGTCATCTCTGCTGCCATCGTCGCCGCCGCGACTTCTCTTCACAGTGCCTGGTGTCGTTCGTGGCCTCGTGATGAGCGCAGCGGGCGTAGCAATTCAACGCCTCATGATGCCCATCGCGAGCCAGCTGGTTGACCGGGCCGTGCTCACTGTCTTTGAGGCAGTCGAGTATCTCATCATGCGCCGCTATGCAAGGTGGTCGGACGACGACGAAGACGACGGCTACCACGAAGATGATGAGGGCGAGGATGACCGCGTGTCGCTCGCCTCGGGTGTCAGTGAGGGAGCTCGTTCGCAGCAGAGCCTCAGCACACCAGCTGCCGTCCCCGCTCCTAGTGGGGACAAGGCGGGTGGGACTGCTGCTTTCTCGGCAGAGAAGCGCGTTGAGCGTGAGCAGCGCCAACTGCGGCGAGAGCGTCGCGAGCGCCGTAAGCGACGTGAGCGGCGGCAGGCCGAGCGGGAGCACGCCATGCGACTAGCCATTCTTCGTGCCATCGTTTACCGCGTTGTGGCCTCTCTCGCGGCGCAGTCACTTATTGACCATCCTCTTAGCGTGTTGGTGGAGCTCCTGCGCGGCCGCGCGACACTGCACTTTGCAGGGCTCCTTCAGCCCTACACAGCCATGACGACTGCCTGCGACGGACTTTCGTGGGCAAACCTTTGGCGGCACGCCTCGCAGCTGGCGGGTCCGGCTGTGGTAACGCGAGGTGCGGGAAACAGAGGAGACGCCGATGAAGGCGTGCCACCGATGGTGAAGGTGCTGCGTCGCACTGGCCGCGCCATTACGCAGGAGGTGGTCATGCTAACTGCTAGTGTACTGGTGGTCTCCGGGCAGACCGAGGCCATCGCAGCGGTGCAGCGGCGTGCCGCACAAACCGTCGCGCAGGGCGGCATTCCCTCCGCCGCCGACAGTGCCGATTTCATGGCTTGCACCCTGTCCTCCCTCTCCCCCTTCTACTACGGCATTCAGTTTACGGTGATCGACAAAGTGCTGAGCTTCTACATGGCCGTGTGGACGCGGCTGACGAAGCAATAGAGCAGCTCGGCGAAACAGGAAAGAGGACGACATCAACGCTCGTGTCTTTCGTGCCCTTCTACTCCGTCTTGCTTCGTCATTGCACGTTGACCTCAGTGAGCGGCTGCGTAGAGAGGCATCTCTTTGATACGCGCGGGCATGAGTGAGGGCGCGCGCGTCTACCAAAGCCTCAGCGTCTATGCACGTGTCCGTCTTTGCGCGCAAGCGAGTGCGGTCACTCCCCTCTGCCTGTAAGAGCGTGCATGACCACTCAAGTGAGGACGGAAGGGACAACCACTTTACTCCGTCCCTTGATTCTTTCGCCTTTTCCATAGAGTTGTGTACGATGATGTGGCCGTCATGTGCATTCGTTGCCTCCCTTCCCCCTCCCCCTTCTCCCCCCACCCTGTGCTGCTACTTGTCGCTTCCCTCGAACGTCTCTGTCCACCTTTCAGCGCTCGTCTACGCAGTTTTATGGGGGCGAAGCGGCAAGATGTTTCAGGCCGGGGGGAGGCGTCAGAGTTTCTAGCGCACGCGTTTCTCGCTGCACAACGATGAGCACACCCACACTCAGCGACGCAAGAGTACGTCCATTTGGGTGTCGACAGAATGGGGGCGCGTTTCTCACGCACTGCCGCGCGCTAGGCTGAGTGGACGCAAGGGTGTTTGGGGCGATCTGTCCTCCCCAGCCCATCACCAATGGCAGTGGCAATCGCCCCCCTCGTCCCCCTCCACTCTTTTTTCTCAAGAGGCAATAAGTCCCCGCGTTTCCCCCAGCCCCAAGTCAGAGAAATAAAACGTGCGCAGTCTGCCGCGCGCCTGCACCTAGAGGCGCATATCTGTCAGCGCTGTACTGCGTGGTGACTCATCCTTAAATCTTCGTCGGTATTGGTGTGTTCGTATGAATAAATGCGCACCCGCACAATGGCGGGAAAGGGGGAAGGGAGGGCCTTTTCTGTCGAATGCGCCTCCCCTCCCCCTGCCCTACGCAGATACTTCTCTCTCTCTCCTTCGGCCCACGTCTCTCTCTCGCCCCCTTTTCTCCTCCAGTGGGCATCACCGCGGAACTTTCCAACGCTTCTCCAGCAGCCGCGTGCGTGTCGAAGAGGAGGAGAAATCAGCCCTACACACTACAAAGGCGCGTGCACATGCCGCACACGGCCCCACCCTCCTCCGCCTCGGCGAGATTGCCGCCTCGTGTCGTGTTCGACTCGGATGACTCGTCCTCGACGGATGGCGAAGGGGAGAAGCACGGTGGTGATTTGCTCGCACGGGAGATGGCCGCAGCGGCAGAACGGGAGCGCCGCAAGAACCCGCACGCGGAGAGCGGCCGCGCCAGGCTGCCCCGTGCGCATCCCCTCGCTTCATCAGGCGCGTCCACCCGCACGGCGCTGTCGGTGGTACAGCCACAAAACGCAGAAAAGAGGGACCTGCTAGGCAGCGACTCCTCATCTGACGATGAGGCGGAGGAAGAAGCAACAGGCGTGGTAACGTCGAGGAAGGAAAAGTCTCGCTTGCAGACGACAGCGGGCGCGTCTGCGTCCGCCTCGCCCGCAGCAGCGGCCGCGCGTGGCAAAGCAGGTGCCTCTGCCAGTCACACAGCGCACGTGCAGGGCTTCTCCTTTCGGACAGTCCATGACGGTGCGGCAGAGAGCCAGCAGCGCCTGCTGCCGAACGCCACAAAGGACGGTGACAACGAGGCAGACAGTAGCGACGAGGACACGGGGTTGCGCATCAATAAAGCGTACGCGGCGCGTTACGAGGAGCAGAAGCGTAAGCAGGAGCTTCACACATTAGCGGAGAAGTACAAGGGGAGGCTTAGCAAGGCAGCCGCACTCGGCTTCGACAGTGACGACACGGAAAAGAGTGAAGAGTGCGGCTCCGACGATGAGGAGTCCGAGGAAGACGACGATGCGGTTCTTCTCACCCGTGAGAACAATCTCAGCTTTGCGAAGGCTCTCTTGGCGGTGCGGAAGGCTACGGTGCCGCTCAGCGTCGGCAGTAGTGCAAAGAAAGACAAAACAGCGACGGCTGGCTCTGCCAGCCACGATGAGGACTCGCCTTCCTCACCTCTCAGCACCGGCGCCGCCACGAAGCCCCTACTACCCAAGGAGGAGCTCCTCAAGCAGCGCTTCTTCCCTCCTGCCGAGGAGCAGATTCGCGTGAACACCGAGATCTTCGAGCGACGCATGGCGCAGAAGCGGAGCAAGGCGACTGCCAAGCACAAGTTCACTCTCTCCGACGAGTACCAGCGCGCCCTCCTGGCCACCGCTGGGTCGGAGGATGCTGTAGTGGACGACTCCAAGGAGGCAGGCGAGCGTGACGGACTGCGGAAGCTGCGGCCACAAAACGCAGAGGAGGCAAAGCTCCGCGCGGCTTTCTTGCGTGGGGTGGAGGATAGCACGAACAGTTTTGAAGTGGTCCGCAGCGCCAACTCAGCTTACGGATCAGCACCAGCGGGGGCCACCAGCGATGAGGGCAGCGCAGACGAAGAGGAGCAGAGACGGGGGGCCAGTGAAGAGGAGAAGCGGCTGCTGGAGGAGGCGTTTGCACTGACTTTGTCCACCGCCTCCGCAAAGAAAGGTGGGAAGAAGCCGCAGAAGGCCGGCAGTGACGGCGCAGCAAGTGGCACTGACAACGAAAGCGATAGCGAAGCATTCCTGCGCGACTTCTTCATTCAAGAACTCTGGCGCCCTGGTACATCTCGAAAGAAAAACGGAACGCCCAAAACTAGGACCAACGGTGGCGAGGAGGCAGAAGGCAGCGACGGGGAGGCCGAGGGGGAGCAAGCTGGCTCATACTACGAGCGCCTCGCCCAACTCGCCCGCGAGGAGGAGGACGAAGCCTTCTTCAACGATGCCGAGGTTTGGGAGCGGGAATACCAAGAGAGGAAATACCGCCACCAAGAGGCGGAGGAGGAGGCAGCTAACGGCGGCGCACCGGCTGCGCGCGTACAGACGTTTCCCCGTCCCATTGGCGAGGCCGCCGCGGGTCTCCTTCGTAAGCCGGATACCGCGCGCAAGGACGCGCGGCAGCGGCGCCGAGAGCGCGCAGAAGCGGCACGTGCGCAGCAAGTTGAGGAGCTGAAGCGGCTGAAGCACCTGAAGCGCAAGGAGATCGAGGACCAGCGTGCTCTTATCGCCTCCGTCGCAGGACTAAAGGCATCGGCCACCGGAAGGTCTGGCGGGAATACGGAAGAGGAGGCGCAGCTGGCGAAGCTCAAGGAGGTGTGGTCGGACAAGGACCTCGACGCCCCGTTCGACCCGGCGGAGTTCGACCGCAAGATGGCGCAGCTCTTCGACGGGGATTACTACGACGAAAGGAACGTGGACGAGGACGAACTGGCCTACTTCGACGAAGAGCTCGACAAGGATTGTGACGAGGACGGCAGCGGCACAGCAGAGGCCATCAGGTCGGGCGTAGCCCCTGCGCTGTTTGCGGCGGAGTCACTGGAAGTAGCGCAGTCGATGATGTCGACGGCCTCGGCGGCAAAGGCGAAGAAGAAAGGCGACAGCGCTGAGGTTCTTTTCGACGACGACTTTGGGCCCCCATCGGAAGCCGGCGCCTGTGACGCGCTCGCGCTCCTCTACCCGACAGAAGCGCTGCGGCAGCTGGAAAAGGAGCGTCAGCAGCTGAGTGACCTGATCGCCTCCTCTAGCGGCAAGAACGAGGCCGATGCCGACCTGCTCGAGCGCCTGCAAGCGTCCCTGAAGCAAAAAGAAGAGGAGTACTACCAGCTGCACCGGGATGCTGCCTCGGCATCCTTGGCTGGCGCAGGCGGTGGCGGCGGCTTCCGGTACCGTGAGGTGCCCCCAGAAGACTTCACGCTGTCTATCGAGGAAATCTTGGCGCTCGATGATCGGCAGCTGAACATGATTGCTCCCATGAACTGCTATGCAGCCTACCTTGACAAGGAGAGCAACGAGCGGGATCGTCGCCGGATCGAGCGCCGCCGGCAGAAGGGCTTCCGCCAAGTGGACTCCGACCGCACTTCTCGGCGCTACGGAAACGTGAAGAGCACCGCTCTCTTAAACCCGGGGGAGATTAACGATGAGGAGGGCGAAGCGATTGCGGCGAAATTGTCGAAGCGCCTGCGTGAGGAAGGCGAAGACCCCGATGCGCCACTTGAAGTGCCAAACTATGCAGGAGGCCGAGGGAGAGGCAGAGGTGGCGCACCGGGGAAAACGCCGCGCGGTGCGGCACTCCCTCAAGGCAAGTGGCCACGCACGGAGGGCCGTGGTCGCCGCAGCGATCGAGGTGGATCAGGCAGCCTTTCTCCATTGTCGTTCCGTGGCGGGAGAGGAGGGCATGGACGTGGGCGTGGCGGCCGCTAGTCAAGCGCGCTCCTCGAGTCTGCCATTCTTCACTCTCCTCGCAGCATGATACCGCCTTTCATGCACACATTCGCGCACGCAGACGACGGAGAGGAGGGGAGGTGGAATTCAGGGTCGAAGTAAGTAGCTGCGAGTGTGGCTGTGGTGTGTGGAATGGTATTGATGGCATGACGTTAACACAGCGCTTCTTATATGTTGGTGTGTCTCCTCTTCCTTTGTTTCGCTTTCGACCTAACGAGTAATGCAGCACAGCCTGCTACCCGGGGCTTTTTAAGTCATCGTGCACAGAAAGAGAGAGAAAGAGACGCACCGACTCAAGCAGGCGTCGACGGGGGCCGTTCGGCGCGCGGCAGGTCACACGGATGGCTCGCTAATGGAGAGACCGCGGACACGATGGCGCCGCTTCGCGCACTGGCGAATCTGCCTGCGTGTGTGCGCAGCTTGGCCGTCTCGGCTGCGTCGCTTTGTACCCCAGGCCAAGTCGCAGCACATGGGAGAAGAATCCCATGGAACTGAGCACGTGCTCGCACTGCCGAAACCGCTTGCGCTCGGTGCTTTTCTTTGACAGTGCTGTTTATCTTCTAACCCTGCTTTCTGCAGCCCCCCTTCACTTTCGCACACAAGCGCACAGGAGCCTACGTCCTTTCCTCACTGGCCCCAAATAGTCGCTTGTATCCGCATAGATTGGCGTGGTCGACACAAGTATATACACACATACGCGCGTTTTGCTCCTGTCCGCCTTACTGAGTCCATCTCTCTGTATGCTGGAAAGGGGCGCGAACGGTGTACGTTTACACTTACGACTCCGTCAGCGCTTTCTAGCACCTTTCATTTTGGGCATCTACACGCCCACATACATTGTGACAGATCACCTTTGGTCTCCTTTTTTTTCGCCTCCTCACCTCCCCCCCTCCTCCTCCAATCCTCTTCCTCCCCCTGCCTTCGCACCTATTTTTTAGAAGCGCGCCTGCACCCCTAGACGCACATTTATTGTTGCTCATCCGCATCGCCGCACCCGCAGGCGTTCCACACACACACACCCATACACGCACACGCACACCTACACCTCTCGCATAGACGTTCTGATGCTTACCAGTCACTGAGCAAGTACTTCCCAGTCTACGACGGCACATCGGGCCCAACCTCATTTCTTTCCCTCACGGCGTTCGTATATTGGACGCCTCCGTTTCCTCGCCTACCCGTTCGCTGGCTGTCGCGCTCTTTGCGAGCGCCCGGCGTCTTGTGAGTGCTGCGCAGAGAAAGCGCGTCTTGGGGTTTCTCCTGTCCTTTTCTTTTTTTCTGAGGAGGTCCATTGGGGACGTCACCCTTTCCCTTTTGCCTTCTGCAGCGCCAAATGCCGCCGCCGAGGTCGGTCAGCATGAAGCGCTTAACGGCGCATGTCGATGCCGGCCATGAAAAGGTCGCCGCCTCCCCACGCGAGACGGAGTCGATGGCTCTCACCACCGCCACCACGGCACCCTCGACGAGCAGGCATTGCAGCATCAGCACCCGTAGCAGCAAGGGTCACGGCAGCACAGTCGCAGCGCACGGGGCTTCCACGATTACCTCTCCTATGAGCGCCCCCTCTCCGCCATCTATGACGACCGCCAAGTCGCCGTCGCTCGACAATGTGGTCACCTCTGCCATCGGTGGACGCAAACGAGCGCGAAGTTGGACGGAGCACAGCAGCCGCAGTGATTCGAGAGATGGTCGCAGCCCAAGTGCCTCGGTAGCCACTGGGAACGTGGCACGCCCCCCACAACGTTCGCGTCCCTCGGGGCCATTTGGCAGCGACAACGGACGCATCAGCGGTACTCCTCAGCTGGGGCGTGGCGCGAAGACGCACGCCGAGGAGGTCGTCTTTGAGGCAACGGCAACAAAAGACTCCCCATCGCACCTGCAGCGAACCCCCACCTCGCAGCTTTTGAGCCAGCGGCAAGCGCCGCCCTACTCGGCACTCGCCGAGGACCGGTGCGTGACACCGCAGGAGCCCGCTCTCGAGCAAGCGCTCTTCACTCCTGCGACGGTCGCTCGGCGCCCGCAGCCACAGGCCGCCATTGGCAAGGCGATCCCATCCTCTGCGTTGTCCGTCGCATCTGCGGCAAACTCCGCCTCCCCCGCCGCCTCATCCACCTCTCGTCCTTCTTCCCACGATGAGGCGGTGCAAGCCATTTTGCGTGCGAATCCGCCCACGACAACGCGCCCTGTGCAGCTGAAGCCCGGGTACAAAGTTCCAAGCCCACAATCGCCGTTGTGGGCAGCCCTTGAGGACGATCGGGACGAGGACGACTACGCGGCGCGCGACAGCGGCCCAGGGCTAGAGGAGCCGCTGCTCAGCAGCACTCAAATCAGTCTCTTCCAGCTTGGGGACGAGGAGGAAACGAGCACAAGCGGCGCAGCGAGGACAACCGCGCTGGCTGGCTTGCCGCCGAGCTCTGTGCAAACCTCTGCCACCACAGCTGCGACGGTCCCAACCGAAGGGGCGCATGTGCCGACTACGATGCATGAGTGCAGGCGCCTCGCCATGGGGGCTGCCGCAAATAAAAGCATCAGCCTTCCAGCGCCAGGACGTTCACTGAACTTGCTCGACGAAGACGGTCTCCATGATGACGAGCGACTTCCTCTGTTCGTTGAGATGGGGGGCGACAGTCAGGGCGATGACGCCGACGGCGAGTCCTTCTCGCTAACGCAGGAGGCGAATCGGCAGGATCGGGAGCAGGATGTGCAGGCTATCCTGCCCCGCTCGCGCGCTCGCCGTGGCGCCGCCAGTGCTGCAGCTACTCGGCCATCCGTCACTGCGATATTGCACCCCAGCAAGTTCAATAGTGCAAACATGTCCACCCCCAGTCCGGCCCGCCAGCGCGCGGCGCGCACCTCTCTCAGCGCGCCGCAACAACAGGCGAGTCCATACAGCCAACTGCAGCGTGACATGGAGAGCACCATGGCGGCGGGAGCAGCAGCGAGTGAAAGGCAAGCCACGGCCCCTGCCGCAGGTATGAAGCCGCCTAGAGTGCTCTCGCAGAAGGAGCTACGGAGGAGGGCCGACATGCTGAAGTGGGCCGAGCGCACACGCGCTTTTTTCCACTTCATTGATACGCGCCCGCTACAGGTCACGTCATCCCCGCTGAAGCCCCTAGCGGCAACTCTCACACAGTCACGCCGAGGCACCTGCAGCGAGAGCGTCGTCGTCGGTGCTCATCGTCGAAGCATCGGGGGAGCGCACCCGCGCAAAAGCCCCACAGTCGAAGCCTCCGTGAGCCTAGTGCGCCGCAGCCACAGCGCGAGTACGGCAGCGGCATCCCCGCATCCATCTGTCGCTACGCACAGCAGCAGTAGCGCCTTCGAGGCGGTTATTTCACGAGTGAGGCGAGAGGCAGCAGCAGCAGCAGCCAATGCGACGCGCCGCGCATCTGCCAAGTGACACAACGGCGTCTCTGTGTACTTTGTCAGCGGCTGAGTCGTAAACGGGCGTCTCTGGGCAGGCGCGCACGCAAACCTTCAAGCACGCGCTTGCTGTGCTTTATTCTATAGTTGCTTGCTGCGTGGCGGCGCCGTATCCCTCGACACCCTTTCTGCCCCCTACCTCTTGGATTCCGATGGAGCTCCTCTCCGCTCTTCCTCCCTTGGGCGTTTTGGCGTACACCACCCTACCCCTCGAATGTCTGAGGCGAGGACACTGGCACCCATGCGAAGGGCAAAAAAAATGCGTGGTGACGTTTTGCGGAGCACAGGCGCGTGCTCTCTCGCACAAAGAGGTCGACAGCGGGTGCCCAGAGGAGGTTACCGAACGGACGAGAGGAATGGGGGTGGGGGAGGAAAGAACCGTTAATAAACGAGCGAAGAAGAGGCTTTGGCGCGCCTTCATCCGGTAGGCATCCCCGGAGCCTCTGGTGCTGCTCCTCTCCACCACCACCACCCTTCAAGTCAAGCTTGAAATCAGGGGTGTAAGCGGAGGTACACATGCTCTGATTAGAATGCTCTCGCTCTCTGTTTCTCTGTGCTGTGTTCATCATCGACCCTCGGCTGATCCGTCCGTTCCGTCACCTCAAGAGGATCGACGCCGAGCGTGGTGCGCAGGTTTGCTGCCTTTCCGACTGTTTTTTTTTTGACTCTTTTAGATCGCGTCGGTGCCTTGCAAAGCAAACGAGAAAACAAAATTGAAAAGGGCCAGTAGTAGCCATGCTGGGAGTCGTCGGATGCGCACTGCTTGGCAGCCGTAGCCAGCACACACACAAAGCTGCGACCCCCAGCACCAGCACTCTCCTCACACACCACTGTACAGGGTGTTGCTCTTGCTGGCCCGACAAGGAAAAAGTTGCACGACTACCCCCACCCAGCCACACACCCTTTTTAGGGGTCTGTGGCTTGCCCTGTAGAACCTTCTCGACGCCTTCGCATCATCTTTGTGTGTGTGTGTGTGTTGTCTTCCGCATTTTTCTCTCGCCCGGAAAAGGGCGTGCGCAGCATCCTTCTCGCACGTGTAGCAGTGTGTATTTCACAGCATTCACCACGACGCTCGCAGCGTATTCGCCCTCTCGTTTACCAAATCCGCAGCCTCAATAACAGCATTTTAAGGGCATGTTCCAATTCTCACTCCCCTCCCCATCCTCTTCCTCCGGCACACGCGCGCACACCAAACATCCGTACAGCTGCGACTTCGTTGACGGGTCAGAAGCGCCCCCTCTTTTGCGCCTGCACTATATCGCTTGCTATTTCTTTGCGTTATCCTCACCCCTGCGCCCTCCTGTCGATCTCGATCTCGGCTTACTTAGTCGCTTCTCTTGCTCACATCGTACGCACCAGGGGCGCCTCTCTTCCGTTTCTCTCAGTGGTGGCGCCTCCCTCTCTCTCTTCCGTTTCTCTCAGTGGTGGCGCCTCCCTCTCTCTCTTCGCCATCTCCCTCGAGTGCGCACCGCGTGCGTTGTTGGCCGCGAATTCGCCTTCTCGTATAGGCTCCTCTCGCGCGCTTCCCGCGCCAGCTCGCTGGCCAACACTGCTGTCGAGGCGAGCGTGGAACTGAAGCTCGAAGAGCGAAAACAAAAAGCACTTTGAGGCGAATGGACTCTGTACGCTCATTGGCCCCAGTGTCACAGGGACGTGGTATCCGCCACGCGCGCGCTGTGCAGCTGGTTTTGGCGGGCCTTCTCCTTGCCGCCCTCCTGTTTGGCGGTGGAAACGAAAGGGGCAGATACGGCAACTCCCTCATAAGTGCTAGACGCCCACAATGGAGCGGCGTACTGCTTCCTGCCATGGCGACGGTGGAGCCAAGCCAAGAGTGGACTGCTGAGGAACAGCACGCTAGTGACGACAACATCACTGTTGAGCTCGCCAAGTTTCATGCACCAGAAGCTGGCGAGGTGCTACCAATGAACCCGCAGTACAACTACAAGGACGAGGCAGAAGCAGAGGCGGTGGCGTCAAGAGCAGCGGCTACTGCAGGCGCCTCGACCGAGTCGCCGACTGCTCACCTCGACAAGCTGAGCTTTGAGGAGCTGAAAGCGCTGCTGTCAGAGAAGAAGGGTTGGGTGAACTTGCGCCTCTATAAGGACCGTGAAGCGCTCATTGGAGCCCTCTATGATTTGGAGCAGAAGGAGTCAGCGCAGATCGCGTTCCGTGCAGAGGTCGCCGCCGCTGCACGCTGGTATGCAGCGCAGCAATCGCATCGCAAAGCAACGTATCGTGGTCTCAGGAGCAGTCGCGCTCGCAGCGACAGCGCTAAACCGGCAGATGCTGGCGACTCCGACGGTGTCCAGGCACAGTACGAGCTGCTCGTCCTCTACAACGAAGCGGACGGCTATCGTTCAAAGTTTGAGGAGCTTCGGAAGGAGCTGCAGGAATCAGAAGCAACGAGTCTGCCGAACCTGGCTGACTTCAGCATCATTGGGCAGGCGTACCCGATTAGTTCCGGCAAGGCCCTCATCGGCAAGGCGCTGCAGGGGGCCTTCTTCGCCACGGTAGGGCTTGCCCTTCTGTCGGATCAGCTGAATTTCCTTTCAGAATCGGCGCGCGCTGTCCTGCGCCAGCGTCGCGGTCTCATAATCAGTACCGGCTTCTTGCTAAATACACTGAGTGGCGCTGCGCTGCAGAACAGCGCCTTTGAGGTTTTCTTGGACGGCGAACGTATCTACTCTGGTCTGGACGCGGATGGGCGGTTGCCGACAGCAGAGCTGCTGAGCAACCTGCTCCTGGAGAGGACGCTCTTGAAGGACTACTACGCTGCCAAAATGATGGCGGGGTTGTAGAAGGCGCTCGGCGGTGCAGGGCTACCGAACACCTCGGCGGGCGGAATCTCGCTCTGCTCATACTCCAGATGCGCGACAAAACAAACCTCAAAAGTGCTCGAGCGCGCTCGAAATGACAAAAAGGTAAATGGGAAAAAAAAAGTCGAGCGCAGCAGAGCGGCAGCGAACGGTGTTGAGCGCGAAGCGACGATGGGCGGGGCGGGGTGGGGGTGGAATACCAGACAGATCACGCGCCTCTCTCTACTCAGTCGCCTTCCTTGTACCTCTACACCCCTCCTCGTCCTGAGCATCTGAGTGCACGCCTCCCCCATCCTCGCTCTCACCTCTCTCTCTCTCTTTGAGCGCTGACGTCCGTCCCCCACGACCATATTTGCGTTGGCACCGATTCACCGCGTCTCCTTCCTATTCGGCTCCCTCTATAAGTGCTTTTCTTTGGCCGTTACTCCTCTCTGTCAGTGCACGCGGGGGTAAGGGCTTCACGCCGCTGTGTGTGTGTGTGTGCTGTCAAGCCCAAAAGGCGCAGTGCTCCACTCCCACTTCATTGCCTCCACCGCACGTACCAGCAGCAGCCACATTTTTATCCTCACGTTCTGTTCTCACTCTTGAAGCGCGAGGCGTAGTAAACGAAAGAAAACGCAGTAGGGCGCACTCATGCTCAGCACTCTTTCCCTGAAGCGCCGCCAGCGTCGGGTCACGACGCTGCTCGTTGTGGCGTCCCTGGCGCTTCTTCTCGTGTGTGTAGCGCGCCCTGCGGCTTCGGCGCGTAAAGTGCACCCCGCTGTCGATGAAAGTAAGGACCCTTACGCCTACCTTAACATGCTCAACGAGATGGACCTGCAGCAGATGTTACATGAAAAGACGCATGGGCAGGTGCAGGTCAGTGCCTTTCGCAACAAGGAGGAGCTGATCGCTGCGGTGCGCAAGATCGAGGAGCGCGAGGATGCTGAGGCCAGCTTCGACGCGCGTGTCACAGCAGCAATGGAGCGCAAGGCCGCCCTGGCGCAGCAGCAACGCGGTGTTGAAGCGGCACCCGCGAAGGCTGATAGTGAGGTGCCGTCACTGTCCTCAGGGCGTCACCAACGCACAGATGCGAAGAGCAACACTAAGGATACGACGGAGCAAACCTCAAAGAAAAAGGCGGTACACCTAATGGATAGAGACGAGAGGAGCTCGATCGGTGGGGAGAGCCATCGGCAAGGGAAGGGTTACGCCACTGCTGCGGCCGCGGCTGGTGCTGGTGGATATGCAGGCGCCCAAAGAGAACCCACTGAGCGACGATCCTCTCAAGGGCATGAGCTGCAGGTGCTCTACTGTACCGGGTGAGGATACGCGAAGTACTTTGAAGATATGAAGCAGCAGCTGCAACGCACGCTACCAAACGCGCAAGATGTGCGCATTGTGGGTAGTACCTACCCCACCCCGCCCCTCCGCGCCCTCGCTGCAAGGGTGTGCTCGACGGCTTTTCTGGCCTCCCTTGGTATCGCCCTTGCAGGGCAGCAGCTCGCATTTCTGCCCGCCACCGTTCTGAACTTCGTCGCTCAACAGCGCGGTATGCTGATCGGCGCCGGTTTCTTGCTGAATATGATCGGGGGCGCTCTCCTTCAGACCGGCGCCTTTGAGGTGACCTTGGATGGCGAGCTCATCTTCTCGAAGCTGCAGGCGGGCGCTGTGCCGAGCGTGACGGAGTTACGTCGCATTGTCCTACAGAAGACGTTGCTGGACAAATACGGTGGGGGTAGCGCGTCATCATCATAGAGAGAGCTCTAAAAGACGAACAGAACAGCGGCGATGAAGAGACGAAAGTGCGCCGGCGACCTTGTCTGCGGCGCCTCCGCCCACAGCCTACGGTGAGTGTATACATGTGGGGCGCGCGTGGAAGTGGTCAGTGAGGACCTTCGCGGTCTTTCATCTCGCCATTTCGCTCCCACCTCCCTCACCCTTTGGCTCACCGGCTTCATTTCTTTTTCTCTTCTTGTTGCTACCACAGCGCATCTTCGACGTGTAGAGAGCTTTACATGTGTGTGCGTACGGGAGACACATTCTCGCTTTCCATCGCTGCAGCTTTGGGGGTCGCCTATGCTCTCTGTGGTTACGGCGACTGCGTGCTGCTGCATCCAACCATCTTCAATGTACTTCGCTCAAGGAAAGAGAAACGGCCGAAAAGGGAAAAACACAAACATACGCGTCCGGGTGCATCACAGCAAGGCGAGTGCACATGTGCCGAGAGACTGAGAAGCAACTCGCAAGCACTCAAGCGCAGCTGCCCAGTGAAGTGGCCCTACCTAGGAGGAGGCGAGAGTTGGCGGCCTACCTGGTCTTGTACCGGTAAGTGTATGTGTGTGCGTGTGTGCGTGCGTGTGTCATGAGTAGTTCGAATGGGCCGCTCGGTTCCGGCTTGGAGCTCAGACGCTTTGTGTATGTTTGTGAGTTGAATGTTGTATCTCAGCTGCAGAGTTGATTCGACTCTCCTCCCTCGCGCATCTTTTTCCTGGGCTGTGCGCGCACCCCTCCGACGCTGCGCCGGCAACGTTGGCCTTTGCGTGAGGGCAGTGCTCTTCTCTCTCAGCATGCGTGTGCAAAAAGGAGAGGGAGACATCGTGGCTCACTGAGAATCGACTTCGGCAGCGTCTGTTTTCTTTTACATGACGGTGTCTCCGGTAAACCTCACTTCAAATGTGTTGTGCAGACGACGTTGGGAGGGGGACGCTTTCCTTGGATTTCCTTCTATTCCCGCACACCTCCCCCCAGGCCCTTTCGTTGTGCTCCGCTCGCCTCTGTAGAGCATCATCATGACGCCCACCCACCCACCCACCCCCATCTTCGCTACTGGAACGCAGAAGTGGAATGAAAGCTTGATGCGTGTTCGTGTGTTGCGAGGGAGGAGGGGTAATATATGGTAGATGGGAAGGGGTCCGGGGAAAGAGGGACGTCAATGGAATCCTCCCGTCTGCACCGCACACGGGTCCGGGACACTCGAGTCTATTCTATTCTCGAGCTCGGGGACTAGCCAAGTTGGGCGGCAGTTCCAAGGAAGCCGAGCGGCCCTATGACTGGCATGCGACGCACCTCGCTTTCTCTTCATTTGAGTTTGCTTCGGCGAGCCTCATGACAGCACACCGCTCTGAAGGCGTGGCCGGATTGTGTCTGTGTGTGTGTGTGTGTGTGTGTGTTGGTGAGAGAGTGATTTGGTTTCTTTCCGTCATCGCCCCTGCGTCTCCCTCTCACTTTCTTTGGCCAACGGAAAAACTTTCGCCGCCGTCGCCGCGGCCGGTCAAAGCGTACGCGTCCGTTGCGGCTTTCTTGTTTTTCCCTTTTTTCATTTAGGGCGACGGCCCCACCCATCCTCCTCTCCCTCTCGCGAATGCGATCCACAGCGCCCTCTCGGTCTTCTTTTTTTTTCATGCTGGTCTGAGGCTCTCTTTTCCGTTCTCGTCATCCCACTGCATGCATCCATCTGCGTCATGTATTGGTGACGCCGCCCGTATTTCAGCGTGGGCGGTGAGATGGTGCAGCAGACGAACCGACTATGGGAAAGGAGGAAGGGGGGAAGACAAAGGCGGCCCGTACTCACGTACGTGCTGATTAACGCCTGTTTATTTTTGTCTAGGGAGCGAAGAGTAAAAGGGGGTAAAAAAGGCACACACAAAAAAAAGAAAATGAATGGCAAAGCGACGGTTCTTCGTCGGTCAACCGACTCCCTCGCTGCCTCCACCACTCTGCGCCCTCGCCTGCGATCTATACCACATGGAGGAATAGGGAAGAATGGAACACGGAATCAGTAGGGGGGGGCAGGCAGAGGAAGCTGCGTGCAAGAGCGCGTACCGGCATCGTTTGCGTGTGCGCCTCGATGAGAGTGCATGGGTGTCCAGACTTCTCAACTGCTTGGGGCTCGTCATGTAACGTCTCACGCCCCCCCTCCCCAGACGCTAGGTCCAACAAGGATGTCGAGCTTGGTGCAAGTCCACCGGTCATTGCTTCTGGTGTGACCCGTCCCTTTTCTCCTACCTCGCCCATGCCCCCGCTTGCCTGCTCGATGCCCATTCTTCCCAACATTTCTTGTGCCACAACAACCGCTTACGACGCACGCACACGCACATGTGCACCGCTACATACACCCTTTTTTTTGACTCCCGTTTGATCCCTGCTCTCCTTGTGGCGGATGCGGTGGCTCATCGTAGCCAAGATATATATATATATATTCGAGGAAGCTCTCTCCACGTCGGACCCCCCCTCCCTATCGCCCTCTCCACCTGTCTAACGGTTTTCAAAGCGTTTCCAGCTGTGCCCGCCTAGCCAGCTCCTGTGTGCTGTTTCCTGCACAGGCGCCATTCATCTTGGTGTTTTTTTTTCTTCTTCCAATCGGCAAGCCGAACAAAATCTCAGAGGAGCTGCGCCCTCTCTCGACGATCGACTCCAATAGCGCTGAAGCCCTCCGTACTTTCCTCCTCTGCCTCCCCCCATGCCCGCTACGAATCCGCCGAAGAGCGGCGCTGATGACAGCCACAGCCCTGCCTCCGCACCCGCAATGAGGGTGGCAAACACG
>NC_090170.1:490000-577500 GCF_017916325.1 Leishmania martiniquensis
CTGGAACCACGAGCACATCGCCACCATCGGCAAGATGCTGACGTCGCCCGTGGCGGAGGCGCACTCGCTGGTGCGCCATATGGCCGACTACGTCCTGATCTGGGCGGGGCAGAGCGGAGACCTGATGAAGTCGCCGCACATGGCGCGCATCGGCAACAGTGTGTACCACGACATCTGCCCCAAAGACCCGCTGTGCCGGCATTTCGGCTTTTACAACCACGACCACGCGCGTCCGACACCGATGATGCGCGCGTCGCTGCTGTACAACCTGCATGAGGCCGGACGGCAAGCGGGCGTCGAGGTGGACCGATCCCTCTTTCAGCTGGTGTACTCGTCCAAGTACGGCTTGGTGCGCATCTTCAAGGTCATGAACGTGAGCCGGGAGAGCAAGGAGTGGGTTTCTAACCCGGCGAACCGCGTGTGTCACCCGCCCGGGTCGTGGATCTGCCCCGGGCAGTACCCGCCGGCGCGGGAGATTCAGGAGATGCTGGCGCGCCGCGTCCCCTTTGATCACCTGAGCAGAACGAAGCGCAACGACACGTACCTGAAGGCGTACATGGAAGGCGTGAAGAGGGAGGCGGAGATGTGACCAGAAAGGCAATAGTGAGCAGAAGGAATGCAGCGCGTGTAGCGGTCATGTATAGGTGCTTTCGCCGACGGTGTCGAGGAAGAAGCTCGCTCGAAAGTAAACGAAGAAGCTTGTGAGCGGACGTGCGCAGAGGGTTTTGCGCCCCTTCGCCGGCAGGTGAGGGCCTTGGGAGCCACCAAACCGATCAGGGGCCCTGGCGAAGGTAAAACGGTAGTAATCGTGGGAGACGCGACGGCTGCACAAGAATCAACACGGAGGTAAAAACAGAAGTGTGACGCAGACTCGCTTGCGTATGTGCGTATGCGTTAGTCTGTGCGTGATTGCATGCGGAAGCCTTATCGGCAGCAGCTGGTGACCTACAATTTTTCTGCTGCGCGTGTCGGGGGCGCCGGGCGAGTGTAGTGCTTCGCCTGCAAGTGTACACATTCTCGCCCTTCCAACTACCGAATACCCCGTTGCGCATCTCAGACACCTCTTTTTTTTTCGTTACCGTACAGCGAGCCCCCCCTCCCGCCCTTTTCTCGTAACATTCCTTCTCGCTTACTCCCCTGGGCATAGACGCTCTCTGCCACACTTTCATGCAGGCTCGGAGGCACATAGATGAAGCATCAAGAGAGAGAAGCGAGTGTTCTCAAGGTAAGGACGGCGTCCCTGAGAGCAAGCAGCGCGGCATTGCTACGAGAACAGCGCCAAGCCGCCTGTGTGTCGTACCGCCTATCCTCACGCCTCCACTATCGTATCCACGAACCTTTCAGTCCCACAGCGTGCCTGTGAAGATCACTAGTTAAAGAGAAGAGGGAGGGGCGTCAATTCTGCTGCCATTAACGCCCAAGTACTTCTCTGCCCTTTACCCTTTTCGCGTTCTCTTCCCCGACTAGTCCGTGGAAGGAGCGAAGAACATGAGCATGCTTCGCACCAGTGCTGCCGCCACTTCCGCAGCCGCGGCGGGGCAGAGCGGTCGCGGATTGCGGAAGCGTCAGGTCGTTCTGCGTCTTGACGCCAATGCGAATTCATCAGCCCCTAGTTCCTCCAGCACGGGAGCCCTGGCGCTTTGCGTGCACGGAAGCTTTGAACGGTGGCGTAGTGTGGAAGGCAATTACGCATGCTATGAAGTACGGCAACTCGGCCGGAGAACTGGTACTATGCACAGTCGCCATCTCTACTGCAATGAGCGATGCTTGTCGACGGGTATCAAGGATGGGGCACAAAGCGCAGACACCAGAAGATTCGACGGCAACGCCACCGATGTGAGGCTCGCCGGGAAAGGGATGGTAACTGCGGAGGAGGAGCCCCGCCATTTCCAGGAGAGCGTTGGAGCCATCGCTGGCACCTGCTCTTCGTTTCGAGGTGAGCCCCACAGCGGAGGTGTTGCGGCAGGCGTGGTGCCGCCGACACCATCCCCGCCTGTGCTGAAGGGGGCGGTCGGGTCGACAACCACCGCAGACGTGGAAGGCAACGCAGTCAGCGCTGATGGGGATGGTGACCGCAACGCTGACGAGGGTGAGCCCGAGTGGCGAGAGCCGACATTGGCGGATCTCGACCGCTCTATTCCACAAGTAGACTGCGAGTTCATCGCCAGCCTCATCCGGAGTCGAAACCTTCGCCGTGACGAGTTCCTCACCAAGAAAGAGGCCGTTAAGCAGCACGTGGAGGAGCTCACGAAAAAGACGATGGCGACGGTGAACGAGGTGGTGAAGCTACCCTTTGTCGGCGGACTCGGTCTTGGCTGGCTTCATAAGCTGAGGGCCGGCGGTGAGGCAGAAGATGGTGAGAGTGGGCTGGTGGCCACGAGCACTGAGGCGCCAGTCGTCGCGTCTGCGGCTGTGCTGGAGCAGCTGAGTGCAGAAGAGAAAGACTTCCTGCATACGACTCGTCCAGAGTACGATGACGGCTTCGTTTTGCTCGACTGCCGCACCGTCAACGAGGTAACCTCGTGGGGCATTATCGAAGGCGCCAAGGTCCTGCCCGCCCACGAGCTCTTCGAAGCCTTTCACTTGAGGCCAGAGGAGTTTGTGCAGGACTACGGCTTCGCCAAGCCGAGACCGGATGACATCATCATCTGCTACTGTCAATACGGTCCACGCTCGCTGATGGCGGCGCAGATTCTGAGCTGGATGGGCTACCTGAAGGTTATGCACTTTAGGGACGGCTACTATGAATGGGGCAAGCAGTACAACCTCCTCCTACGGCGGTGGATGGAGCATGACAAAGAGAGCGGCAACGAGCTTCGCCGCCTCGCTACCTTTCGCGCCGGCCTTGAGCTGCAGCGCGAAATCGCCCCCGAGTTTAACGCGCTCCCTATGCAGGAGGCTCGCCAGTATCTGCAAGACACCACACGCAGCCCGGGCAAGTTGGTGGTGGGCGAGGGCCTGCGACTGGAGGCGTACAAAATGGTGACGAAGCTGACAGAGGGGTTAGCACCATCGTCGCTGCCTGGCGTTCTTGAGGACGGTGGCATTGCCTTCACTGGTAGCAGGAATACTGCGGAGAGCAAGTCCACCACCCGGACGCGCCGTCTCGGGGAACAGCAACTAACGCAATTTCTGGAGCAGACGACCGGTCTGGACCCAAAGCGGGAGCTCAGTCGGCCAGCCCTCTCTACCAACATTGCCGAGGCCCAAGCAACAGTACTGGACTCCTTGGCGTACGGGCGTGAGCTGGGTGCCTCGCCGGATGCCGAAACGTTGCCCATATCGCCGCCGGTGCGACGGAGCTAGACGGGGGTCCTGCGAAACACCCATGCGCAGTGCTGTCGCATAGGCGTCGCCGGACACCGAGGTTGAATGGGCAAGAAGGATTGTGTACGCAGTAGACCGCATACATCATATGTCTGCGAGACGATACTGCGTCCATGCACATAGTGTGTATCTCTGTGAGGGGAATGAAGGGGACGTATATATGTGTGTGGCTTCTTCCCCCCTTGCCCCTTGCACTCACGTTTGCCCTTTCTCGCAGGATTACCTATGCTGAGGTGGGGGGGTAATCGATTACAGGCGCCTTCGACCTTCGCAAGGAAAAGGAGCAGGGCAGAGTGGTGAGCAAAATGTCACTCCTGCTTTCCTGCTGGGGGGGGGGGGGCTGGCGTAAGCCGCACAAGCCACTGACCAGCGCACGGTAAATGCCGGCCCTCCAGGCGACGGCACCAAGAGCACGCCGTGGGCAAGTCCGTGGGCACACCCGCGCCTTTCAAGTGCCCAAGCGGCGTCTGTACACGTGTCAAGGAAACGTCAGTCAAGGGATTGCTCTATCACTGACAAGGTATCATGCGAAGGCCCTACCCTCTCCTCTACACCTCCCACGCTCCTCCCTCCCCCGCTCCGCGCATCGATGCCGCTCTCTCTCTCTTAATCTTCCTCCCTCTCTATCCCAACAGCAACTGCATCAGTCAGTGAAGCCGCAACTCCACCCTCGCATCTTTTTCTTTTGTGGTCAAATCCTCGTTGACGCTCCACCCCAGCCAAGTCTCCATCAACCAAGACATCGGGGATCTCCTGAGGCGACGTGTACCACTCGCTGGTCTCCAGCCTCTTCCTCCTCCTCCACAGCCAAGAGCGCTCCGTTCTGCAGAAGGAACTTGCCAACAGGGCCAGAACGAAGCGAAAAAGGGGGGCTTAACGATGGCGGACGGAAAGACGTCTGCGTCTGTGGTGGCGGTCGACCCCGAGCGTGCGGCAAAGGAGCGCGACGCGGCCGCACGTGCGATGCTGCAAGACGGCGGCGGCTCCCCAGTCGGAAAGACTCAGCTGTTGAAGAAAGGCCTCGCGCACACGGTTCCCTACACCCTTAAGGTCGTCGTAGCAGACTCCAAAGCAATGGAGAAGGCCACGGCAGATGTGGAGGAGGTGCTCCAGTCAGCCTTTCAGCTCCTCGACACCCTCCTCAACAATTTCAACGAGAACAGTGAGGTGTCTCGCATTAACCGAATGCCAGTTGGTGAGGAGCACCAGATGTCTGCGGCACTGAAGCGCGTGATGAGCTGCTGTCAGCGCGTCTACAACTCGTCGCGTGGCGCTTTCGACCCTGCCGTCGGCCCGCTGGTCCATGAGCTGCGTGTGGCCGCCCGTGAGGGCAAGACGGTGCCGGCAGAGCGCGTTAACGACCTCCTCAGCAAGTGTGCGCTCAACGCTAGCTTCTCTATTGACCTGAGCCGCGGCACGATCGCCCGCAAACACGCGGACGCTATGCTAGACCTTGGTGGTGTGAGCAAGGGCTACGGTGTGGACTACGTCGTCGAGCGACTCAACAGCCTCAGCTATGACGACGTCTTCTTCGAGTGGGGTGGGGACGCGCGGGCCAGTGGCAAAAACCTGGCGAACCACCACTGGGCCGTCGGCATCGCGCGCCCGCCTGCCTTGGCGGATATTCGCACAGTTGTGCCGGAGGACAAGCGGACCTTCATCCGGGTGGTGCACCTCAACAACGAGGCCATCGCCACCAGCGGTGATTACGAGAACCTCATTGAGGGCCCCGGCTCCAAGGTGTACTCGTCGACCTTCAGTGTGGCATCCAAGAGCCTCTTGGAGCCGACTGAGGCAGCCATGGCACAGGTCTCCGTGAAGTGCTACAGCTGCATGTACGCAGATGCCTTGTCCACCGCCGCACTCCTCAAGAACAACCCGACAGCCGTCCGCCGCATGCTGGATAACTGGCGATACGTACGAGATACCGTCACCGACTACACCACCTACACACGTGAGGGCGAGCGTGTGGCTAAGATGTTCGAAATCGCCACGGAGAATGCGGAAATGCGCGCGAAGCGCATCACGGGCTCCTTGCCGGCGCGTGTGATCATCGTTGGTGGCGGTCTAGCCGGTTGCTCGGCCGCAATCGAGGCAGCCAGCTGCGGCGCGCAGGTGATTCTTCTGGAAAAAGAGTCGAAGCTTGGCGGCAACAGCGCCAAAGCAACGTCCGGCATCAATGCCTGGGGCACCCGTGCGCAGGCGAAGCAGGGTGTCATGGATGGTAGCAAGTTCTTTGAGCGCGACACGCACCTCTCTGGCAAGGGCGGCTACTGCGACCCTTGCCTCGTCAAGACGCTCTCGGTCAAGAGCCCTGACGCGGTGAAGTGGCTGTCCGAACTAGGTGTTCCGCTGACGGTGCTGTCGCAGCTCGGCGGTGCAAGCCGCAAGCGCTGCCACCGCGCGCCGGATAAGTCAGACGGGACCCCCGTCCCGGTTGGCTTCACCATCATGAAAACTCTGGAGAATCACATCGTCAACAACCTCAGCCGACAGGTTACCGTTATGACGGGCATTAATGTGACGGCACTGGAGAGCACCAGCCGTTACCGCCCCGATGGCGTGCTCGTGAAGCATGTGACCGGTGTCCGCCTCATTCAAGCCAGCGGGCAGCCCATGGTGCTCAAGGCTGACGCTGTCATTCTCGCCACCGGCGGCTTCTCGAACGATCACACGACCAACTCGCTGTTGCAGCAGTACGCGCCGCAGCTATCGTCCTTTCCCACCACTAACGGTGTGTGGGCCACAGGCGATGGCGTAAAGATAGCGCGTGAGCTGGGCGTGGCGTTGGTAGACATGGACAAGGTGCAGCTGCACCCGACCGGTCTGCTGGATCCGAAGGATCCGTCAAATCGCACCAAGTACCTCGGCCCCGAGGCGCTGCGTGGCTCCGGTGGCGTGTTGCTGAACAAGAACGGCGAGCGCTTCGTGAACGAGCTGGACCTGCGCTCGGTCGTGTCGCAGGCAATCATCGCGCAGAACAACGTCTACCCCGGCTCCGGAGGCAGTAAATTCGCGTACTGCGTGCTGAACGAGGCGGCGGCGACGCTTTTCGGCAAAAACTTCCTCAGTTTCTATTGGAACCGCCTCGGTCTCTTCGAAAAAGCCGAGAACATCGCTGCCCTGGCAAAGCTGATTGGATGTCCCGAGGCGAATTTAGTGGCAACCCTGAAGCAGTACGAGGCGCTCTCCTCGAAGAAGCTGCATACCTGCCCGCTGACCGGCAAGAATGTCTTCCCGTGTGTCCTGGGTCCCCAGGGACCCTTCTATGTCGCCCTCGTCACGCCATCGATCCACTACACCATGGGTGGCTGCCTCATCTCGCCCTCGGCGGAGATGCAGACGATAGACAATAGCGGCGTCACCCCCGCTCGTCGCCCCATCCTTGGCCTCTTCGGCGCTGGCGAGGTAACTGGTGGCGTGCATGGTGGTAATCGTCTCGGCGGCAACTCGCTGCTGGAATGTGTCGTATTCGGCAAGATCGCCGGCGACCGTGCGGCCACGATTCTGCAAAAGAAGAGTGCGGGGCTGTCCATGACGGAGTGGTCGACGGTGGTGCTGCGCGAGGTGCGCGAGGGTGGCGTGTACGGCGCCGGCTCACGCGTTCTGCGCTTCAACATGCCAGGTGCACTGCAGAAGACCGGCCTTGCACTTGGCCAATTCATTGGCATCCGCGGTGATTGGGACGGCCAGCAGCTGATTGGTTACTACAGCCCCATTACGCTGCCGGACGATGTCGGCGTGATTGGCATCCTCGCCCGTGCCGACAAGGGCCGCCTGGCGGAGTGGATCTCTGCCCTGCAGCCTGGCGACGCCGTGGAGATGAAGGCGTGCGGTGGTCTTATCATCGACCGCCGCTTTGCCGCCCGCCACCTCTTCTTTCGCGGCCACAAGATCCGCAAGCTGGCCCTCATCGGCGGCGGCACAGGCGTCGCGCCAATGCTGCAGATTGTGCGGGCGGCAGTCAAAAAGCCCTTCGTGAACTCGATCGAAAGCATCCAGTTTATCTACGCCGCCGAGGATGTGTCGGAGCTGACGTACCGCACGCTGCTCGAGAGCTACGAGAAGGAGTACGGCTCGGAAAAGTTCAAGTGCCACTTCGTCCTCAACAACCCTCCTGCTCAGTGGACCGAAGGCGTCGGCTTCATCGATACTGCTCTGCTGCGCTCCGCCGTGCAGGCGCCGTCCAACGACCTCCTCGTGGCGATCTGCGGTCCGCCGATTATGCAGCGTGTAGTGAAGAGTGCCCTCAAGGGCCTCGGCTACAACATGAACCTCGTACGCACGGTCGACGAGGCAGAGCCCGTCTCGTCTAAGATTTAAATGCAGCCACTCAAGCAACGGTGTGTCACTTGGCGTAGCTGCACTCACTTAGCGTCGCGCCTCTCGGTGGAGCAGAGGCAACAGGGGAAAAAAAGAGAGTGAGAAGCGCATACACTGATGCACTCTCTCTCACACACATGCACACGTATACGTAATATATATATATATATATGTATATGTGTGTGTTATGAGCACTGATGACCTTGTTTCGCTTTTTTTGCTCTGCACGTAACTGACCCTCTCCGGCTCATAAGCTCTCACCTCTTTTTGGTGCGCGGGCGTTCTGTTCTGTGTGAACAGGTCTGGTGCTCTACGCTGCTGTGTGCCACACCACGCTATGCTACGTATGTACATTTACGTGTGAGATAGTGCGTGCGTGCGTGTCCCTCCTCTGTCGCTTTGCGGTGTGGTTTGTATTTCGCTCTCTTCTTCGTATGTCTCTGTCGTACTACCGCTCCTTTTTTTGGCGGGGAAGGTGGGTCGCCTGACGCTCACACATCTGCACACGAGCGGAGATGAAAGCAGAAGCCCCCCTCACACTCAGTGCAGCACACACTCACGTCCTCTTCTTTTTCCTCATCCCTTTTTTCTTGTCCCCCCCCCAGTTGCCTGCATTCGTCCCCGAGCGTGCAGAACTGGAAGGCGGAACGGAGAAGGCTTGGTAGCCTCCTCTGCCGCGGTGAGTACAGCTCGCATATCCCCTCAAAGGCTAAGAACGATGCGGATAACTCGCACGAGGTGCAAACAAGAGTTGGGCACTTCTGCATGGAAAGGCGTCACACCAAGACCTATGGGCGCAGAGGCGTACGCACGCTGGGGTGGTCCCGCAATCAAAAACGCCTCTAATGTTTTGCTTTCCCCTTCCCCACTTGTGATTGACGGCTAGCTGATGTGTACGTTTGATGTGATGAATGCCCTTCCGCTCCTCGCGCCCGGTTTTTCCTGTCTTGTTTTTTTTGAGAGGAGAAGGAGTCAGAGCGTCCCCAGCGCCCGAAGGATATGGCGCTCTCCTTTTTCTTTGCTTCATGTGTTTGAACGTACACACGTGTGGGTGTGTCCAGGGTTCGCATCAGGCACCTCGGACTTCGTGTCGCGTGCGTGTCTGAGCCAGTCTCCCCCCTCCCCCTCCCTGCGCTGCCAAGACGGCCCGTCTAAGGCTTTTTTCCGTTTTTTTAGCTGTTTTCTTTGCTCCCTTTCTCTCTTGCGTTCTTCTCCCGCTCTATTTGTCACTCTCTCTCTGCGTGTGTGGGTGTGATCTCTGCAACCTTTTTCTGGGCGACTTCCCCCCACCCCCACCCCTCCGCTCTTGGCCTCGGAGTCCGAGAAGTGTCCCTCCCCTCTCACCTCTCTCCCCCTTTTTTCCCCTTAGCTTCGAGTGCCTTCGGCGCTCCAAGACACAGTGGGAGTATACACACTCGCCCACCCTTTGATTTGTGCCTTTCCTCTCTCACTCCTCCGCGTACACACACACACGTGAGGGAGCGAAGGCAGCAAAGGACGGAGGACATGGAGAACATCGAATTCTTCGCAAGGGGTGAGTGGGAGGAGAGTGGCCGAGGAGACGAAAGAGCTGGAGGTGCTCTGCGCAGTGTTGGCAGGGAAGGAAGATGCAGTGAATACTCGCGCATGTTTCGAGCATTGCTTCCCCCCCCCCCATAGCCTCTTCTATTCAAGGCCCTGCGTGAAAGGCACGAAGAAACACGAAGGCAAGAGTCATCCTTCGCCTAGCCATAGCAAGTTGCGCATGTGTTTTACGATCACCTGAGGAGGGAAGCAGCCTGTTTGTGTGTGAGAACAGACATGCCCCCATGTCTGTCCTTCTCTCGCTGCCTATTGCCGTCGCCGCGGCGCTCACCCACACCCCTTCCCTCTCCCTCTTACTTCACTCCCCTTATAGTCTCTCTCAAACCTAGTACACGGGCACGCAAGTGATTATTGCGCACATGCGCAACATCACACGGGTGACTGTGTATGCAACTATATCAGCTGCCCACCTCACCCAAAAATTCTGAGGCCACGAAGAGCTTTTGTTCCTCTCTGCTTCGCTCCTCGTAGTCTTTTTGCCCCTTCTGGGGGCAGTTTCATCGACCCCGTGGCGAGTGGGCTGACCTTCTACTTTGTGGTATAATGTGTGTGGCTGCCGGTGCGTAGCGTAGGGGAGCGTTCCGTAGCGGTGGATACCGCCTCCTCATTCGTCACGGTGCTTTTCTTTCGCTTCGATGTGTGCGTCTTTGGTCTGTTCGTAGCGATCTTCATGTTGTGCCCATGTTGATCGGTCTTTGTTCACCCTCTCCCATTCAGAGGGCGCTGTATGGAAGCGACAAGAAAGGGGAGGAAGAGATGGAGGAGGCGGAGGAGCGCGCACGGAATGCGTACGCGGCTGTTCTCCGATGTGTATGTGGCCGCTCTCTGTCCCACCCCTTCTGTCCACTGATGTTTACGAAAATGGGTTCTTCTTTTCTGTTATCGTGATGGTCACCGTCGCTGGGCGGGGGCGATTGTGGCGGGGAGAGACAACGACGGAAAGGGATGGAAAGTGAAGGGCAGAAACTGGCCGTCCTTCTACTTCCCCCCATCCACCCACCCACCGTCCCGTCCCTCTTCGTTAAGCCGTTTCCCTGAAAAGAGCCCATACAACCTACAAGCCACACAGCCATTCAGTACTGGCACAGACACACACACACACTCCCTGCGCGCCACTCCCGGCATGCGCAGCACCACCTGAAAGAGGCCTTCAGTTTTTTTTCGCTCCATTCTTCCCTGTCATTGCTTGTCCTCTCTCTCTCCCTGTCGCAGCAACGCAAACCCTTTCCAGCCGCTCTATTCCAGGGCCCGTGCATCAGATCTAAATGGCCACAAAGCACGCCCGTCCTTCTTGGCGAGTGGTGACGGAGTGCGGCGCCGCCAAGATCGAAAGGATCGCGCGCGCACAAGCGCAAAGGCGTGTACACACACCCAGGCAGTTGCAACCTATGCGCCTGTGCGTCAATACGCAGTAAGGGTGCCCCCCCCGCCCCTGTCCCTTTACGTTGAGACGGCACTGTTTCTGCAAGTGCCGACCCTCCTCTGTGTGCGGCCTGTGCAGATGCGGCCTTCGCCTGTTTGTCGAAAGGGACTGCGCATATTCGAACCGGCCTTTCGCACTGAGGCCCCACCGGTGCCCTCACTCTCTTGTCGGAGATGCGCGGAGTGCGGCACGTGTCGCTCCATCTCTCTCTCAGTGTTTCACTTCTTTCATGCGACCTGCGCGGCCTCCCTCGCTACCTTCGCCGCTGTGTATCCTCTTCCCCGTGAAGGGCACGTGTGTGGATGGGTGTACGCGCACCTGTATGCGCAACGCGTGTACCACGACGAAGTGGGGAAAAAGGCGGCAGCACCCGAGAGACGAGCATCAGAGGTCAATCCTGTGTATGTGTGTATGGCACGGGAGGGGACTTTCTTGGCTTTGGCCGTCTCCGCGCTGCCTTTTCGATGCCGCCCCCGTCAGTGTTTTTATCTTGGTCACATGGTGGGAGGAGGAGGGGAGGGGGGGCGAAGAGCTTGAATAGATGGGCACCTGTAAAGTCGCACACACACACACACCAACAGGTGCGTATCGTCAGCTGCGCACCCTCACACCCCTTCCCCAGACTGGCACGGCATGTACTTATCTTGTTGCTCTTCTCGGCCATGCCACGGAGTTCTTCGCAAAAAGATGTAGAGCCAAGCTACTTGAGATAGATATTTATACTGCAAGCGCAACTCGTCACCTAATGCGGAATGCGCCTTTCTTCCGCGTACCCCCTCTTGCCTTTTTTCCCGCTGCGTCTGGGGGCTGCCCCATTGGCCTCAGGCCTTACGTATCTGTGCGCTGACTGTCAGTTTGTCACCCTCACTCCCTTCTCGCAAGGCACGAAATAGAAAGGCCTCTTGCCCTGTAGCTCTGTCAGCAGCGGGGTTATCGCTACACTGTTGGCTAATAAGAGAGTACCGTGGACGGTCGAGGCAGCTGCAGGCCACTCCTCTCCGCGCACATTTTTTGTGAAGGCGCATACATCATGTGACATCATCCCTGATTCCCATTCTCTCTCTCTCCTCGAATAGATTTCTGGTACGCTACGGGGTGGGAAAGAGCTAGCTAGACGAAAACGATGAAGACCGCGTCTTCGCCCTACACCCCCTGAACACTCCGGATGTCTCTTGATTGGCTGTTCAACGGCTCTCCTCTGCTTTCCGCGCGTGCATCATGTTCTGTTCACTTCATCTTCTCCGACTCGATACTGCTCACCTACTCGATCCCACCCGCCTTTATTTTGCCTTGGCAGTCATTTCACTCGCTTCTTCGCCTGCAGTGCTGCTCTGCGCCTCACAAAGCCAAGTTGCTGCTTGGCACACGCGTACACCGGAGCGCCTTGGGACTAGCCTGTCGTACGCGTGTAGCATCTTTCCGTTTGGTTAGTGTGTGGGGGAGAGGGGAGGGGAGGCTGCGGTGTCGCTCGTTGCTGCTTCTCTTTTTCGTGGGTGTCTTTCGCCAGCTCACATTGCGTCCGTTTGCGTCCTCAGCTCTCACTCTACGTGTGGGTGAACAGAGGGGAAAGAGGAGAGCTGGCAGCTGGGAGACAACACAGCCGGTAGGATCGGTTGCCTGCATCTGAGCTGCGTCGTTCGCATCCACCGCCGCTAATCGCCTCGTTCAACCCCGTTAGGTAGGGAAGGGATCAAAAGGCTGTTGGGAGGGAAAATGCACGTGTCGTCTGGCGATTCTCTTCGCCGCCGCAATAGCAGCGCCAATGCTCGCCCCGCCTCTGCAACAGTTGCCGTTGGTCGCGGTAACGGACGTCGAGGGGGCAGCCATGCTGTTGGTCGCAATCACCTCCTCTCGTCCTTCCCACCGCGTTGTGTTCTCGTCCTGGTGTGCCTTGGGCTTGCGCTGCTGATGTCGCTCGTGTGGGTTGCGCATCGCCGCAGCACTGGAAGCGGAGGAAACCGGAGGTGGTGGTGGTCGTCGTCATCCGACGCCAACACCTTTTCCATGCTCTCCCCCACCCCTCAACTCACCTCCACCCCCACAACCCATGGACGTGATGCACGTAAGATGCAGGCTGCATCCTCAGGTCTCTTCCCAGCCAATACATCAGTCCCTGCCCACATGTCTCACGCGGCCACTTCACTCAGTCGTGTCATCATCGTTGGAGGCGGACTTGCAGGGCAGTCCGCAGCGATCGAGGCCGCCCGCGCAGGCGCCAAGGAGGTTGTCCTCCTTGAGAAAGAAGCGCGGCTGGGCGGCAACAGTGCCAAGGCCACCTCTGGCATCAACGGCTGGGGTACGGCAGTGCAGAAAGCCGCCGGTGTGCACGACAGCGGTGAGCTCTTTGAAGGGGACACGTTTGCCTCTGGCAAGGGCGGTAACTGTCAGCCAGAGTTGGTGCGGACGCTGTCCAAGCACAGCGCAGAGGCCATCGAGTGGCTCTCCTCGTTTGGCATCCCGCTGACTGTTATCACGCAGCTGGGTGGCGCGAGCCGCAAGCGCTGCCACCGCGCCCCAGACAAGCCGGACGGAACTCCGCTGCCGATCGGCCTCACCATTGTGCGAGCGCTGGAGAACTACATTCGCACGAACTTGTCCGACACCGTGCGCATCCAAACCAATGCGCGCCTCATCTCTCTGATACACAGTAAGGTGGGTGACCGAGAGAAGGTGCAAGGCATCAAGTACGCCACGCAGGCTGGAAGTGGTGAGGAAGAGACTCACGAACTACACGCCCGCGCTGTCATTCTCGCCACCGGCGGCTTCTCGAACGATCACACGACCAACTCGCTGTTGCAGCAGTACGCGCCGCAGCTATCGTCCTTTCCCACCACTAACGGTGTGTGGGCCACAGGCGATGGCGTAAAGATAGCGCGTGAGCTGGGCGTGGCGTTGGTAGACATGGACAAGGTGCAGCTGCACCCGACCGGTCTGCTGGATCCGAAGGATCCGTCAAATCGCACCAAGTACCTCGGCCCCGAGGCGCTGCGTGGCTCCGGTGGCGTGTTGCTGAACAAGAACGGCGAGCGCTTCGTGAACGAGCTGGACCTGCGCTCGGTCGTGTCGCAGGCAATCATCGCGCAGAACAACGTCTACCCCGGCTCCGGAGGCAGTAAATTCGCGTACTGCGTGCTGAACGAGGCGGCTGCCGACGCGTTCGGTCGCAGCTCGTTGAACTTCTACTGGAAGAAGATGGGGCTCTTTTCTGAGGCCGCGGATGTCGCCGCCCTCGCGACTCTCATTGGATGTCCCGAAGACACACTGATGCACACGCTCGCCGAGTACGAGAAGACCTCCGCTGGCGAGCATCCGTGCCCCAAGACGGGGAAAAAAGTGTTCCCGAACGTGCTTGGTCCCCAGGGACCCTTCTATGTCGCCCTCGTCACGCCATCGATCCACTACACCATGGGTGGCTGCCTCATCTCATCTGCGGCAGAAATCCTGAATGAGCAGAGGCACCCAGTACTCGGTCTCTACGGCGCTGGCGAAGTGACTGGCGGTGTCCACGGTGGTAATCGTCTCGGCGGCAACTCGCTGCTGGAGTGCGTCGTCTTCGGACGCATTGCCGGTCGTGAAGCTGCACATCTCCCCGGCCCAGAAGGCTCTTAGCCACGCCTTTCGACTCTCGCCACAGCATCCATCGCTTCCAGGCATCCTTTTGGTACACACGAAAGCAAGCAGCGTAGCCCTTCTTTCCTCTGAGCGTTCGCGTTTCCGTTCGTTTTTTTTACCTCGTTTCAGCCTCTGGGTCTTTCCTCCCCCCTGCCTTTGTCCACCCCGAACTGTCACCGGCCCTCGCTTCCCTACGAGGGACCCCGCCGGGCAGGTCGACAGAATTCCACAAAAACCTTGTGGCCCCGTGCCCCATCAACAGAGAAACGCTACCGCGAAAAAGGGCGCGCGCCGCCGCCCGCCCAGTCGCCGCGCCCCGCTAAAACACCCACAGCGACCCGAAGGCCGACACGCAGGCGCGAGGCCCGCCCCTCCCCTCGAGACAAACCAGCCCCGTCAAGATCCCCCCGCTACCCTTTCAAACAAACCGCCCCCTGGTCGGGAATTAGCCCGGGGCCAAAACAATGGGCCTTTCCGCGCGGCGCATTGGCCGGAGGCGCTGGCCCCAAAGGCCCGCGACAGCACGCAAGCAACGCAGAGCAGACGGGCCGAGAAACAAAGCCGCCGCCTACGCAGACCGAAGCGCACCGGCAAAGCACAAATTCAGAAAACGAAGCGGGGACCCAAAAAACCCTCTTTTCTCGAGCGTTCCATTGAAACATCCGATGGGGTTTTACGGTTGGTAAGCCCAACGCGCAAGCCCCCGCCCCAATATTTGATCGCAATGTCTTCCAACCAGATCCTTTTGGGGGCTGTTTCCCTAAAAGCTATGCGGAAAAGAAGCGTGCGGGGCAAGGGGGCTTTTTAAGCCGCAGCTAATTTTGTACCAGGGGCCCTTGTGAAGGCGTACCTTCGAGGAAGAAAAAAAGTCACACGGGTATCGCCCGACTGCGTTGTGGGAAAGACGAGAAATGCACTAGGAAGGAAAAGAAAGCGATGTGAACTGCTAACGCTGCTGCTTGCCGCGTGAGTTTGAACAGCGTTCACATTTTGGAGCAAATCTCACCGCGACTGCTAAGCTCAAAGGTTTCATTTCTCCTGAAAGACCCCCGGCCAGGGCCAGACCTCGTTCCCCGTAGTCGCACTCGTTCATCGCGTAGGGTGCGTGCGTTCCGCGTTCTCTCTGCTGAGTGCGGCGTGCGCGTGCTGCGGAGAAGAACGGCCCCGCCACAGCTGTCTGTCACAACCCCCGCGGCCGCCCCTTCCTTTTGGACGCGCCGGTAGCCGCTGTCCTTGCTGCGGTAGAAACGCTGGCCGGGCGACCAAACAACGACAACAGGGGTGCCGGGGCCCCCCGCCGGCAAACCCAGAGGAAGGAGGGCTATTCCTCCCCCTCCCACGCGCCATGCCGAGAAAAGCATAAGCGGCGGGCCTCGCCCCCGCCAGCACAACGGGGATCACATGCTTCTCAGAAACGACAAGGCCAGGCCGTCTTTGTGCCGCGCCACTCCCGTCGTGCCGCCGTCGTCGCCGAGACTGCGTGATAGCTCATCTGCGGGGTTGACCTGGCCGGCGATGTAAAAGAACACCACCCGCACATACTCCGTAACGCGAAAGTCGGTCGTACACGCGAACACGGGGCTCAGGCAGTATCCTCTGCCGGTTACGCCGTCTCCACCGCTTCGGCTGCCCGTGGGGGCGCCACCGTGTACACGCCGACCGTCGCCTCGCGCGGTTTCGCCGTCACCGCATAGTGGCCCTCATATGCTCCCTCGGCGCCGACGCCGTTCCTGTGAACCGCGCCCCGAGTTGGAACACCCAACCTCCTCTGAGGCACCTCGGCAGGCCAGCGTGCGCGACTCCCTGCACGATCAGGAAGTGCTTCGATGTGTCGGACAGCGCGGACTCGTCCAGCAGGCGGGCCTTCCCGTTGCGCGTCGGTTTTCCATACGGGTGCACAGAGAAGCCCATGCGCACCAGGGCGTCCGCCACGTCGGCGGGTTTGCCGGCATCGAATCCGTACGCTCTGGCGCGCCCACACATCGCCTCCACGGAGAAGGACCGGTGTGCGCCGTCCGCGAAGTTCGCGAGCGCCGATGCCGTGAGCATGTAGCGCAGTTTGCGCCGCGCGGCGGCTGTGGCGGCTGCGTCGTGCGCCTCTATCAGCTTCTCGACACTCCACGCGTGGCCGCCCTCCAGCTCTGGCTCCTCCTGTCGAGGCGCCGTGGTGGATGGGGAGGCGGGTGATGGCCGCTGCTCCAGCTCCTTCCGCATGGCCGCCGTAAAGGTCTCGGCGGACATCCTCTCCTGCGTAGCGCGGGTGAGGAAGCGGCGCAGTCGGCCCGGCAGGGTGGAGGCATCGCCGATGGGGCAGGCGTAGTGGTGGGAGAAGAACGACGCCACCATGTACAGCCCACAGTCCTCACTGCCGCGAGCCTGTCTCGCGCAGTATCCGTTGTGGATAGCAAGGCGTGGCCACATCGCCTGCAGACCCCGACGCAAGTCGCGTTGTACAGGGTCCGACGGGGCGGAATCAAAGACCGTCAGCGCGTAGGTGCGCTTACCCTCGGCCCGTGTCAGCACCCCCGCAATCCAGTGGTGCCGGATAAAAAGGGGAAAGTAAAGGACCCCGTGCTTCCGCACCGAGTCCTGAATGCGCGCGATGTGCTGCTGAGTTAGGTTAGGCAACGTGTCGCACGGTAGTGCTTTCCCTGGTGGGAGGTAGCGCTGAAGAATCGCGTCCAGTTCCCTGTTGGACGTCTTCCCCGCGCGCAAGTCCCCACCCCACAGTTCCTCTGTGGAGGGCCGGCCCTTCTTCGGGACGCTGTCTTCGTCCCGGAAAGGCCTTCTCAGTTTCTTGTACTTGGGTCGGCCTTGTCCCATACCGCGCTGGCCGGCTCGTTGGGTCCCACCCCACCGCCATGCCACATGATCTGCGGTGGCGGCTGGCGCGCCCCTCGGCTGCGGTACCCCCCGCTCTTCCGTGCGGGCTGCTGTGGCGGTTTACGTGGCTACCTCTGCCGCTTCGAGTGCTTGACGTACGCCTCCATCTGCTTCTGGAGCTGGTCCATCCGTTGCTCCAGCGCTGTGTAGTCGGCTGCCGCCATCTGCTGTCCGTCCGGACCGTAAATGGGTGCGTAGCCGCCTCCAACGATGCTCAACGCTCTCTCCGCTCTGAACAACTTCGCCTCCTCGCATGCCGTGTCCCCGGTCGCGTTCATCGCTGGCGCCTGGAGCAGCTGGTAATTGAGCGCGTTCAGTTCCCTTGTTGGGAACAGCGGGTATTGCAACTGCATGACGGCTGCGCCATAGAGGTCGGCCCTATCGCTGTACAGGCTCTTCGCCAGAGTCCAGTTGTGGCAGATCATGAGCGCCGGCCCTGGGATATGCAGCAACAGGTGGATGAATGTCATGGCGTCACTGAGAGGGTCCTCCGAAAAGATGGTGTAGGCCGCCAGCGTCGTTTCTTGTGGGGTAAGCGATGGCGCGCGCGCACGGGCAATGAAGTCTTGTCGAAGCCGTTTCGCTGCCCCTTCCCGTCCCCCCTTCGAACCGCCCACCCCCAGCGTCTGCTCGGCCAGGCGGGCCTTGGCTTTCCACAAAAAGAGCCTTCACCCTGTCTCGAAGTATGGGGGTTCCGGGGGCGCCCTTCGCCATCCTCGCTTGGTGGCCCCGCGTAGACACCCTGGCGGATTACCCCTCGCCCGGGGTTTCAGCAGCGATGGCAACTTCTCCAAATAGCATTCCTAGCCATAGCGCCTGCGCCCCTCAGCCGCCATAAGGTGTCCGCGCGGTAAAGGCCACTCTTTCTGACACAAGCGCTTCAGTTAGGCACAGCCGGGAAAAGGATGGGAAAACAATTTTTTTTTCGATCATTTCCGCTTTGGGAAGTGATAGCGTGGGGAAAAGAGGGGTCTTTCCGCTTCATGAGGCGCATGCGGTTTGCTCTCAGAGCACTTATGTGCCCAGGAAAAATGGCGGAGATCGCAGGGGGAGACGATGTTGTCTTCCAGTGCGTTGGGGGTGCCCAAACCTTCGCGCATTGTCGTCTACGAGCGGAAAACCCATAACCCCAGCCCCCCTTAGCGAGACAAACCGTATCGTTTTTTGCTTGACCAACGGATATATCGCTTTTCATATGGTGCAGCCCGCTCTTGCCGCGCGCGGCTTGTCTCTGGGCGACGAACTTTCGTGGTGACGTTGTTGGTTTTGCGCCGCGGCTGGTTTCTATAAGATCTCTTTAAAAACGCCCTGGGTGTTGGGGGGCACCCGGGCCTTTGGCGCGGCGAAAAGTGCGCCCCGAATCCCGCCAGCATTCTTCTGGCAAAAGCAATCGTAGAAAATGTTGAAAGCGGAAAAGGTAACTCACCTTTCCGTTGGAAAATAAACCATATGGTTCACGACACGCTCGCTTTCTATTAATGAAGGCATGCGGAGACAGAATAAGAAACCAAGAGAAAGGCAACACCAAAATTTCAGCCGCCCGAAAGCTATTCAACGGCGATGAAAATCATTATTGTTGCAGTAAAAAAACACGCGCCTTGGGGGCTATTAGTCACAAAGGCGAACTTTGGCAAGGGGCCGTCATCCGCTGTGTTCGCGAAACATTTTGCGTTATTGCGTGTAAAAAACGAAAACGTCTTCGTTTTACGCGAGGCTCTGAGATTAGTCGGTAAAAGCCCTCGAACGCACCTTCTGAGCCCCAAACGCTGTATTATACACATGGTTTTTTTTTCAAGTTTTGGACGGCCGTGTTGTTAGGAGCCGCTGCTTGGTCGTTGCAAAAACATGAGGCCAAGCGATTGCTTTTTCAGAGGTTATTCTTGTGCGGGACTTCTTTAGCTCTCAAGCTGCTTTTTTTTTCAAACCGGTCGTGCCACAGACATCGCTGGTGTCGGGCAAAGCGTATGGATGCAAGCGCTGTTTTCTCGAAAAAACTGTGAGGCGCCTCTTTTTCAGTAAGCGTAAGGTTCGTTTGGTGCGTGGGTGTGGTGTGTTTCTCTAAAAAAAAGTGCTTGCCTTTTGCATGCTGTGGCGGTCCGGTTGGTGGGCGTTGGTGGTTTCTTGTGTTCTTTTTGCGGGTGTTGCCGCCTCTGGGGGTTGGGCTTGTGGTTTTCGGGTTGCGGCCGGGGTTTCGGGTCGTGCCGTGGGGGCACGCGAAAAACGGCCGCGAAGATGAGAGAGGAGGCGCACGCGTGAATTTAGTGAAAAACTCATCGGTGAAGAAGACCCTTTTGAAAAACTACGGTAAAGGAAAGTTGATGGAAGGATTAATGCCGGTAAGAGGGAAGAAACTAACGGTTTGTGGGACAGCTACGTGATAAGGGGCGTGCGGTGGCGTGATGTTGGTGCTTTGGAAACCGGGGGGGGCGCTGGTGTCGGGGCTTTCTGCTTTTTCGGGCTTCGGGGGGGCCGCTCCGTTTGGGGGTGGTGGTGATGCGCCCCGCGACGTCTTCTAGCCCACAGGGCCCGGGCCCAGAAGTGTCAAGAGAATTTTGTACCCTTTTTTCGCGTTGGGGAAGGGCGCGTGGCTGTTGGAAGCGCGCCCGTGGCGCTGTAAGGGCTCGGTCGGCGGTGGCTGATGGCCGATGGGCTTCGCGGGGGCTCGGGGGGGGGGGGAGGGCTGAAAATACGGAATGGTGACCGATCGTGTGTCCACAGGGGCGGAATGGCATTGTCGCGGAAGAGGATCGCCGGTGATGATTGTAAGCCGGTCGGACGGAAAGAAAGCATTCGTACTCTTAGTGGTTGGTGAATACTTCTGTCCGGCGTTTGGCGTCGAGGTCTATTCCGTTCGTGTCTAGTGCTTTTCGATAGCGAGAAAGTCCGGTAAAAATGTGCCTGCGCAGGGGAACGGTTGGCGGTGCGCGCCGTTTGGCGTTTTGAATGGCTCCGCGGGTGTTTTGGGGCACCAGATGAGGCCCCCCGGCTCACAGAGAGGCAGAGGGCGAGTAGCAGCATCCTGAAGCAAAGCCGTCTTTCGGTGTTAAATAGTTTAGCCTTCAGTTATGTAGATGGCCTTACTGTTAGGCGCAGGGGCGGCCTTTGAATACTGCTGAAATGCTGCCCGACGAGACACCTCGCTTACTCCATGGCAGCTGTATAAAGGCGTTGTTGGACGGTGCACAAGTCCAAGGGTGTGCGGCTAAACTCGGTTGCAGCTTAACGTCAGCAAAGTGAGAAGAGCCTTCCCTTCCCGAATCGCAACTTTGAGTGCTGAACACCGCTTTGTCGTATCCGAGCCTACCAGCTGTGTTATTTTGCAGGTTACGCCTCGAAGCCGAACATGGGGCGACGATGTCACCTCGCTCACAGAAGTGGCTTTTTTCATCTAAGTCATGTAATGGGAAACTGCGGCTCCAGCAGCATGAGCCACAGGTGCGTGCTGTGCTCCTATATTGACATGTATGCGCTTTTTGCTTGCTGCTTGCAAAGATAAAAAATGGCCGACTTCTTCTCCACTCCTTGCACCGCATTTTCTCTTGCTCTTAGATAGAAATTTGATATGTGAAAAATGGAGGTGAAACACTGCAGGCATAGTCCTTTGACGGGAAAGGAGTACAGCTCTCGCTACTTTACCCTTCTGAAAGGGCGTGAGAAGCTTCCCATTTTCGCGGCAAAATCGCGTATTCAAAAGCTGGTAAATCAGTATCAGACGCTGCTTCTTGTTGGAGAGACAGGTAGTGGAAAGACAACTCAGGTGCCTCAATACATTTTGGAGCTCAAGCCGGAGGGCGGAATTGCGTGCACGCAACCTCGGCGTGTCGCGGCGACTAGCGTGAGTGAGCGTGTTGCTGAAGAAATGGATGTGGAGCTCGGTGAGGAGGTGGGCTACTCTATTCGTTTCGATGACAAAAGTTCTAAGAAGACACGATTGAAGTACCTGACAGATGGTATGCTTCTGCGTGAGGCGATGGCGGACCCGCTGTTGAGCCGCTACAGTGTTGTGATTCTCGATGAAGCGCACGAGCGCACTGTATCGACAGATATCTTGATTGGCACCTTGAAAGAGCTTCTTCCCAAGCGACCGGATCTCCGCATTGTAGTGATGTCTGCGACTTTAGAAGAAAAGCGCTTTCAGGAGTATTTTCCGCAGGCACCGCTTGTCCATATTTCCGGCCGTATGCACGGAGTGGAAGTGTACCACTCAAAAGCGCCTGAAGCTAATTACGTGGAAGCGGCCATTCGCACAGCGACGCAGATTCATCTTTACGAAGGTGAAGGTGACATTCTTATTTTCTTGACTGGGGAAGATGAAATCGAAACGGTCGTTGAGCGCCTGGAAAACGGTATTCGAATGGCAGAGCACAGCAGTGCCGACTGTCACCACGGGCCTGTTACAGTCTTGCCCTTGTATTCTGCCCTGCCTCCATCACAACAGCGGAAGGTGTTCCAGACAGTTTCAGCGGGAACGCGCAAGATAGTAGTGGCGACAAACGTGGCCGAAACTTCTTTGACGATCGATGGCGTCGTTTTTGTGATTGACTGCGGTTTTTCGAAGCAAAAGGTGTTCAATCCAAAACTACGAGTCGAGTCGCTGCTCGTGACACCGATTAGCCAAGCAAGTGCTCGACAGCGCTGCGGTCGTGCTGGACGTACAAAACCAGGAAAGTGCTTCCGGCTCTATACGTGGAAGTCGTTTCAGTCTGCTCTGCAGCCCAACACATACCCTGAAATTCTTCGTTGCAACCTCGGTAGCATTGTTCTGCATATGAAAAAAATGGGCATCGATGATTTGGTAAACTTCGACTTTGTAGAGCCGCCTGCGCCCGAGACGCTGATGCGCGCGCTAGAGTTACTGAACTACCTTGGAGCACTGGATGACGACGGCAATCTGACGGAGGAGGGGAGCTTGATGTCAGAGTTTCCTGTAGACCCAGAAATGGCGTCAATGCTTTTTCATAGCCCTAAGTTTGGATCTTCTGAGGATGTTGCGCGAATTTGCGCTATGCTGTCGGTGCAAAATCCTTTCATCACTCCTTCGAATGACCAAAGAGGCCGTGCGATGCGGTGCCGCGAACAGTTCTACCATCCAACAGGGGATCATATCGCGTACCTAAATGCTTTCAACGCTTTCTACGAGGTTCACAATCAGAGCTCCTCATGGTGCACTGAGAACTACATCAATCCTCGTGTGATGAAGCAGGCAGTGAATATTTACCGCCAACTTCTCGGGATCTTGCGCCGTGTTGGCTTGCCAATCTGCAGCACGTATACAGCACAGCAGCGGCATGCACGGGGTGACGGCACTCCAGCGGAGTTGGAATTCGCGAACGAGGTGCGCCGCGCCATAGTCAAAGGTTACTTCACCAAAGTGGCGCTCTCTCTTCCGACCAAACATCAGTTCATGACACTTAAAGATGATGTAAAGTGTCTTCTTTTCCCGTCGACGTGTCTGAACCGTCGCCCCAAATTTGTGGTGTTTAACGAGCTAGTTCTTACTAGCAACACGTACATCCGAACTGTAACAGCTGTATCGGAGGACTGGCTGCTCGAGTCAAGCCCTTCATATTTCGCTCAGGATGAGTTTGAAGGCGTGACGAAGCAGGTTTTTGATGACGTTTACCGGAGGCGGAGCAAGGAGGAAGAGCGTCGTTCGAAGCGAGCAAGGACACTCAGTGATGATGACTAGCCCCCTTTTCTAAAAGAACGGAAACGTGGTTCATAAATCTGTTTCTCTCGCTAAGCCGTGTTCAAGTCCTTTGCGTAACTGCGTCTAAAGTGAAAAGTAGATTTATATGAAACGGCCTGGATCGAATTTGGAAATCTCAAGAGGGTCTTCTGCCAACGCTTCTCGTCGATCTCGCGTCGGCTCGAGAAGAGACTTTTCCTTTTGGAGGCGCTGCGCCGACACGTGGCTCGCTTCTTCTGCGGATGCGACCATGCAGGTTTGATGTCGAGGAGCTCGAACGAAACAGCAATTCTCCTTTGTGAAACCTCACCTCTTTCTCTCTTTCGAGGGTCTACTCTTCGCCTCTCAACTTGGCAGCTGTCTTTCAGTGCTTACTCCTTCGACACCTACGCAAAATGAGAGTCTTCAGTGCAGCTGTTTTAATTACCGTTTTGGCCGTCACATTAGTGTCGGCCAGCATGACCGAGTCTGATTTTAAGAAGATGAAGGTTAAGGATCTTCGTGCTTTTTTGGTGGAACGCGGGCTGGAGTGTGCTGGGTGCCAGGAAAAAAGTGATTTTGTCCGCATGGCGTACCTGCACCGCGACACGAACCCCGTGGGAACCGCGAAAAAGCGGGAGATCCCCAACAGAAAGTTCTGGGAGGCATGGAGTGACATCGCGAAAAAGGAATGCGAAAATGCTGTGACGCGACGTGGAAACGATGTGGCTGCCGAACCATTTTCCACTATTTGCGGCACCATCTATTCCGCAACCGATTCGTACCTGATGCAGCACGGAAGGCGTGTTGCCAACCAGCTCAAGAAGACGCCGCAGCACCTATTAAAGACCTCCTTCAAAGACGTTTACTTCGAGGCTGGATCTCAGCTCTTTCGGATGCTTGCAGATTACTGCCTCGCGTCCCCTTCGTCCCAGAAGACATGCCAGTCCTTAGGATTTGTTATGAGCGCGATGGATGGCTCTTCTGGTGCTGATTTCAAAATGTGGACTACCAATGTCGGAATTGAAAATACGAATCCCATGTATGAGATCATTGGCGAACATGGCGATTTGTGAAGGGCAGAGTGTGAGGTGTTTTTTTCTTTCGAAAGGTTTAGCTCCTCAAGTTCGTATTTTTTCCCGTTCGTGTGGTGTGCAATGTGCAGCACTCTTTAGTGTAGTTTCTCCTGACGTCTTGCTCAAGATGGGCTCTCGGGCATAGTCTTTTTTCCAATTGTGCAATCGTCACGGCTACACGGCCGCTACTGGGCAAGCAAGCAGCATCTCGATCTTGCCTCCTGTGGAGAGTTCCAAGAAGCTGTATAGGTAATTTCGAGAGACCTTTGTTTGCTGTCTTCTCCTTTTAGCGGCTCCCGCAGCTTCTCTGCGTCACCGCGCCTGCCGAGACTGCTCTCATCTCTTCTTGATCGCAGGAAGTGGAGATGCTCCTCCCTTCCCGTGACTTTAGGCAGCTCGCTGGCTCTCACTTATGTCTTCCGCGGTTTCTCTCTGCACATTTGTCTTAAAGCTGTAAGCTTGGGCCCCCACCATCGCCTATTACAAGTCTTCTTTTTGCCTGCATACTAGCCATTTTTACAAAGACTCTTAAAGACAGCGCAGACACGCACACATAATGAAGTCTGTCTTCATCACTGGAGGGAACCGCGGCATCGGCCTGGAGACAGCAATCCAGATGAGCAGGCTTGGGTACTATGTGATCATTAGCTGTCGCGATGAGATGCAGGGGAAAGCAGCCATCGAGAAGGTGTCCTCGGAGGGCACGAAGGCAGACTACGTGATAATGGACGTAACGGATGAAGCCTCTGTTGCGAAGGCGGCTACCGAGGTGTCCAGGATGGTCAACGGAGTTCTCGACGTGCTCATCAACAACGCCGGATATGCTGCTCCTTCCGGCGATAATAGCTGTGTCAACCTTGAACAGATGCGGAAGTGCTACGAGGTGAACGTAATCGGCGCTGCGTGCGTGACAAACCACTTCCTGGACATGGTGAAGAAGTCGCCCGCTGGTCGGGTGGTGAATGTCGGATCCATCATGGGGAGTTGCCAGCTGGAAGCCGACTCTCTGTGCTACACCCCATACAAGTGCTCAAAGGCTGCCCTGAACATGTATACTGTGGCTCTGGCAAGCTCGCTCAAGGATACAAACGTCAAGGCGAACTGCGCTCATCCTGGGTGGGTGAAGACGGAGATGGGTGGCCCCAAAGCACCACTGGAAATCACTGAAGGAGCTGAAACGAGTGTGTACCTTGCCACGCTGCCGGACGATGGTCCCAGCGGCGGGTTCTTCTTCAAGCGGGAACCCCTGCCCTGGTAGTCGTAATGAAAACGCTTTTCTTGTTTGTATTCCGGGGTGCGTTTTCTCCGCTCGCTAAGCGGGAGACACTCTGCAGCTGCTTTTTGCCTTCCACAACCAGCAGCACGCTGGGGATTGTTTTGTATGTTGTTGCTCGCGAGAGGAGAATGCCAAAATCGCTTTTTGCTCTGAATGCAGCAGCGCGGAGAAGCCCTGGTTTTACCCCTTTCTCTTCTGTTTGATTGAACTTTCACTATTTATGGTGGCACTTAGCCCCCCCCTCCCCTACCCTGTTGCTCCTCTACTGAGTGCTTTCATCGTTCCTGACTCAGTCGGAACTCACCTAAACTGCTCGTGGTATCTTGTGAGCGATGCCAGCTAGGGAAGGCTCGACTCTGTGTGCTCCCTCGTACCCCCAAACGTGCGCTGCATCGAACCTGACTGGGAAGGTCACAGAGCTTCACCGAACAAAAAAGTAAACTCTGCAGCGAATTCCCTCACTTCATTTACCTAACCTACTTTCTCCTGCCTTTTTCCAATTCGATGTGAATTCTTTCAAATCCGAAGGTTCAAACCTGATTAGTGCAGCTAACCACTCAGTTGCCCAACCACTCGCATACCCGCTTCGTATTCACTCAACGCCATGACTTCTCCGCGCAAGGTGGCGCTTGTAACCGGTGCCAACCGTGGCATTGGATTTGCGACTGCTCGTCGCCTCGGTGAACTTGGTTTCAAGGTGCTTCTTGGCGCACGTGACGCAAAGCGGGGCGAGGAGGCTGTCAACACGCTGCGTAATGACAGCCTGGATGTGGATTTGCTGCTGATGACGCCGACAGAGCACGCTTCCGTGGAGGCCGCTGTGCAGAAGGTCGAAGCTGAGTACAAGCGTCTCGATGTGCTGATCAACAACGCGGCCATCATGGATTTCGACAACAAAGTGTTTCCCTTGAACATCCAGCGCATGCGTGATGAGTTCGAGATCAACTTCTTTGCCACTGTGGATATCACAAACGACTTCCTCCCGCTGATGCTGCGGTCGTCGGACGCGCCGCGTCTGGTGTTTGTGTCGACGCCGCTTGGAACGCATGAGACGGTGGATCGCCCGCAGAACAAGTACGCACATCCCAACTTGACCGCGTATAAGTGCACCAAGTCCGCTCTGAACATGTACGCACACAACCTTGCCAAATACCTCGAGAGCTACTCCGAGGAGGTTGGTGGCAGCGCTGCTGCCGCGAAGGTGAACTGCTGCTACCCTGGCTACGTTCGAACTGACATGTCATTCAACTCTGCGGATGCGCACTTCACTCCCTACGAGGGAGCTGAAACGAGCGTGCAGCTGGCCACCCTGCCAGCGGACGGCCCGACGGGCGGATTTTACCACCTTGGCAAGAAGCTGCCATGGTAGCACTATCGCGCGGTGGGCAGATTACTGGCGACCCGCTCTTTTGAGCTTTTAGGATCGCCTCTAACGTGCCACGCAAGAAACCCTCTCCCCGAGGGCTCACCCGCATCAAACCCCGTTTCCCTTCAAAGCCTAACTCCTTACCTTCTGTCTTCTCTTCACCTCTCAGCTTTCCCTTCTTGTTAACTGGTATGTGCTGGCGTGTCGGCTGGCTCGCATTGAGGGGCAGAATGTCACCCCTGACAGTGCAGTATGTCTGCTGCACACTGACGCAGCAGAAAGAAAAAGCGAAAAGCGAAAAAAAAAAGCAGCAGCTGACTTTCTATGAAGAGGAGACCTATGTTGCACCTACCACCTCTCATAAGTTGAGAATAGGCTTCATGCCAGTATCGCAGCGAACTCAGCGCTCATTCGGAGGTGACTGTCCATGCGTATAAGCACATGAGGTCGGCTTGCACGTCTGCGCCCGTCTCATGCCCTCACCTTAAACCGATGGGACTATGAAGGACTGAATGCGATGGCCTTCCTACTCCTCGCCTTTACTATGTGCACTTCTCTTTGTTTGCTCTGGCACTTTGAGCTATGTGTTGTGGACCGGTTACCTGCATGTGGGTAGCGAGTGGCCCACTCGAATCACATCCGCTGTGGGCATTTTTCTGTGTTTGCCACTGAAAGAAACAAGGAACGAAGAGGTGCTTGGAAGAGCTACCAAGATCTTTGAGTAAAGGGGCAAAGCTACCAGGATCTCATGTCCGGCACTGCGCGTCGCGACGCCGCAGGTGGTGAGCTAACGGAGGAGGAAGAGGAGGAAGAGCTTGGACTTCCCTCCTCTTCGCCCCGAGCAACCTCGGTAGAGGCATGCAGTCGCAGCGACAGGGTCGCCTGCAACGGCAAGAATGTGCTGTCTAGAACACCGAGTGATTTTGCAATGCGAAATTTTCGCACGGCGGACACCGAAGATGAGTTTGCCCTTGATATCTCGTTTGTGGCGTCCAAAGTTAGCTCTTCACACAGTGGGCTGGGCGCGTTCGCACCGGCGGGCCTCACCACCACAAACGCCGCAATCGGCCTGCATCAGCGAAGGATGCCGAGGACAACAGCCGCGGGTCAATCCTCCACCTGTGGCCAAGGGCAGGAGGAGCGACAGTTGTCGATAATTGGCACGTGGGAGAAGGTAGAAAGCGTGTCACTGAGCAAGTACCAGGGATCGGACATACTAGATGATTCTGACCGCCAGCATGATGAGGCAGAGTTCCGAGCTTGGAAAATGCGAGACGCGTTTCGGCGGCAGCAGCTGCTGCTATGATACACATGTACCTGTCGGCGCAATAGCTCGTTTAGCAGGTCATAGACGGTGAACTGCAAGTTTACGGGCATGCTAGGGTTTAGGTGTGCGAAGGTAGCGTGCTCATTCCATGGATATGACTTGAGGCTTGCGATGTTTGGAGAGTGGCACTTCTCGAGTGACAATCTTATTCAGGGCACCGGCGACTATGTGGAATGACACAATTTGTTTACAGACGTCATTCGACCAAGGGCTTCAATGCAAAACATTTGTCGCTGCCCGAAGCTCAACAGAGTGACCGATGCGGGCGAGTTCTGCTGGCCAACATGAGGAGAAAGGGGGAGAGCCACAGCTTTTTCTTCAGTTCTATGGTTTGATTGCCACTCTGACATTTCGCCTGAGAGCAGATGACATTGAAGTGTGTGGAAGCTTCTGATGTCAGCATCGCGACTGAGGAAGCTGCGATGAACCCTCCGTCCTTTCCGCTCACCCTTTCCCTCATTGCTCATTTGTGGCTTCTCACTTGCGGCGGTAATCGCCACAGACGCACCACGTTACACCCTTTTTCTCTTGCTTAAACGCTATCGGCCACTCTACGTCAATCGCGAAGAAGTGGAAGCGTCTGCCGCGGACTGTCCAGCGCCCTTTTCCCTGCTCTATTTCTTTGCCGGACACGTCGAATACAGCATCAGGTGCGATGGGGCCTCTGGACGCGGAAGAGCAAAAGACATGAGGTATTAACCTGGGACCGCTTCACATTTTTTTCCCGCTAGTCCGCTCAGTGCACAAGCTCAGCGCAGGGTAACGAAGCACCAGAGAACAAGTCAATTTTTTTAGACGCACCAAAATACCTCTGTTACCGTGTAGGCTAAGTAGCACAGGAACCCAACCAACAAGGGGAAACAAGAAGCGGGATAGAAAATTCCGCAGCCATAAGCTTACTTGCACATAGAACGGATACACAAACGCACACGGTGCTTTCGGTGCAGTGATGTCTTCTCGATGGCCTTCCTCCCTCCTTAACGCCACCAACAAGCGGCTGACAGAGCGCATTGAGCAGCTGACCCTTGAGCTCGATACCAAACGCAACTCTGTCTCGGAGCAGCGCGAGGTCGTGGCGCTCCTAAAAAAAAACCAGCACCGAGCGCAACAACAAGTCAAGGCCGCTGAAGAGGCACTAGAGCGTGAGCGGGCTGCCGTCGAAGCCGATGAGGACAGACTCAAGCAGCTCCAGCAAGAGGCTGAGACAGATGCGCACCGAGTGCGCCGAGCAAAAGAGGCAGAAGCACAGCTGTCTCAAACTGTCTCTGCTTTAGAGTCAGCTGTAGATCAACGCTGCCGCGCTTTAAGTGGACAACGAGAGATCGCTGCCAGTCTCGAGGAGGAGGCGAAGGAGCTGGTGTCGGAGCAGCTCAGCCGCCAGCGCGCAGGGGATGAGTTGGCTGCTTCACAGCGCGAGCTTTCATCCACTGTATGGGCCACGCTAGGCCGCCTCAACGAAAAAGTTCTTGCCTCCACGCGGCGTTTGGAGGAGGCGCAAGGCGAACGTCTCCGTGTACTGCAGGAATTGGATTGTATGCAGGTCGCCTTGCAGCATGCTGTCAATGATCAGGCGGAGAGCGTGCGCACACTGGAGCTCGTTCATGTGCAGAGCTCCCAGCTCGATGCGCAGGTGCTGGCAAATTCCAAATCCATGGAGGCTCTGTCAGAGGCTGCCCGTGAGAGGGAGAAGATTCGTGACGAGCTGCACGCCACGCTGGAGCGGCTCCTCCAGGATAACAAGCACCAAGCACTCGCCAGCGATGTTAAACGTGAGCGGTACGATAGGCACGTGCGTGCGTTCCAAAAGGCCGTCGCGGCCATGCGAGAGGACGAGTCGCGCTCTCTGAGCACCACGCGCTGCGAGCAGGTCGAGGTACAGCACCTTTCTCAAGAGCATCGAAAGCTCGAACACGTCATCCTTTTGTGCGAGGAAAAGAGACAACTACTGGCGCAGCAGCAGGCGCGTCGTAACGCGCTGGAGGATGCTCGCGCGCGGATGCGGCAGCAGGAGTCGACTGGGCAGCCGTCACCGGCGGCGCTGCTTGACATGATCCTGGCTCTTGAGCGGCAGGAGGCGCTACTAGACGACCGCGTGGAGCGCACCCGTGCGAAGCTCACAGCTGCAATTCAGATTTTCACGGAGGAGGGTCGAAAGGGCGAACAAATCAACGCTGCGGTCACTAATAAGGTGAAGGTCAAAGTGACCCTTCTCTCCGACCAAGAAGCCTCAGAAGGTCATGTGCAGCTGCTCAAGGAGAGAAGCAGGAAGCTTGAGGAGGCACTGACCGAACGGCAGGGGCTGCTCCCCTCCCTGCAGGCAATGGGGCAGGAGCAGCGCGCTCAACGCCAGGCCTCCTGGCTGCGCGAGATTGAGCAGCTGCGCAGCACCCTCCTGCGCATGCAGCGAGCCCATCAGCAGCTGCTTCATGGAACGGTGACGCTTCGCAGTAGTCTGCATCACACGCGCAAGACGGTTGAAGAGAAGGATGTGTCGCAGGGTAAGCTACTGAGCGACTTGCTTCTGCTCGAGGCGGAAGTGTCTAGGCTGGAAGGCGAGATGACAGCCACCGCTGAGGAACAGAATAGCCGGTTGCTCCAGCACAACCAGGCAGAAGTCACGCTGCAGTCATTGATGAAGGCGGCTGACGTGCAGGTTGGTGTACTCAAGGAGGCGGCGGGCGTCGCGGCGTACCTTCGAGCTGAGGTGCAGATCGAAGAGGAACGGATTCAGGCCGACATGCAAGGCGCCCTTGTCGAGCTGCACCTCAATGAAAGCGAAGTGCACGAGCTGAGCGAGGAGCTGCGGCGGCATCGCAAGAAGCTGAGTCTTCTTCGCCTCCGCTACGAGGACGTGATGGAGTCGATGACTCGGGCAGCTCAGAAGCCGCTGAACGAGGACCAAGAAGGGTCCACACCGATACCCCTGCCCAACAGCGAGAGCAAAAATTGCACCCCAGAGGCGGTGCATGCCCACCTCTTGCTGCGCCGCTCCTACGAGCGGGAGCAGCTTATGCAACGGGGTAACTACCTCGATCTCCGCTTAGTAGCACTGGATAGGGAAACGAGCACCCTGCGGCATATGTTGGACGGGTTGCGCTCCTCTCGTGGCGTTACAACTGAACATGCGAACCCTGTCGACGGAAGCTCTTCGACAGTGCAAAAGGCGGATACTTGCTCGATCGAGAGCAACAGCGTACAACCAGGACCCTCAACCCCTTCGTGCTCTCCTGCACTTATCAAAAAGCATCTGCTGAGTAGTGCTGAGGCAAGTGAACACTGCTGGAGGGCGGAGCTGCGGCTTCTAGATGAGACTTTGGCTGCTATGAGTCAACAGCGGGATGGCTTGCGGGTGCGGCTGCACGAGATGCGCGCCACGTTGAAAGAGCTGCAGGATGCTGAGCGGCAGAAGCGCATGCACGTGCAAAAGCTCCGTGAGGCTGCTCAGCGTTCTCGCAAGCTGGCTAGCATCGTGAGCGTGAAGCGCGGCAAGTAACTGACACGCTCCTGTTTACGTGGGTACATCGCGTTCTTCTGCTGCCTTGTGCTTTTGCCTCGAGGTAAGGCGCGCTGTATACCCAGAGTGTCACGCAGTATTCTACAGCGAACCTTTCGATGCTTTCTTTTTCGCTTTCCCCCCTCTCTGCGCTCCTCTCTTGCTCAGCGCGCTGCCACACGGTTCTGTTTGCCTTCGCGTTTCAGGAGCTTTCGCAAAGCGGCCGCAAAAAAAGGCAGAGGGGGACGAGCTCTGTGTTTCATGTACACGCATTGAGCAGATCTCTATGCTCTTGGTGACGCTTGTGCGCCATCACCAGCAGAAACGAGGAATCATTAACAACTACTTTGCCAGCGCGCCTGTGACTCGGATGACCGAAGGGAAAAATGACGCTCTAGGATGGTGGAAGATCATAGAAAGAGAAAGCGGCGGACACCCGTCTCCTGTCGGCTCTTCTCGTAGCGCCCCCCTCCCCAATCACTCAGAAATGGGTCACGCGGTACTTTCGTTCCTGCACAAACTCTTTGGTCGCTGCCCTATGCCGCACCCTTTATCTCCTTAAACATTCCCCTTCTTTTCTTTCCCCTGTCACGGGCTACACGGAGGTCGCGTTACACGCAAGCAAGCGAAAAACGCTCTGCAGGTCACGCAGTCGAGCTTTTCAACCCTCGAGCATAGGTGGGCTATTTCTCTCCGACTCATTCACGCATACAGACGATCTCTCCACGTAGTTGGACTCAAAGAAGTCATTCCTCTCCCATTCTTCCCCTCGTCCCCCCCAACCACACACACACACACACACGACACAGATCCACCACCGCCTTGCGAAGATGCTTAAGGTTACCTCGAAGGAGCACTACGCCGACATCAAGAAGAAGGCCGAGGGCGCGTTGGGACTCGTCGTACACTTCAGTGCCACCTGGTGCGAGCCCTGCACTGCCGTCAATGAGCATCTTGCCAAGCAAGCTGCCGAGTACGGCGGCAGCGTTGTCTTTGCTGAGGTGGATTGCGGTGAATTCGCCGATGTGTGCGAGGCGGAGGGGATCGAGTCAGTTCCCTTCGTTGCCTATTTTCGCACTCCGCTAGCCGGCGATGATCGTTGCGTCGAGCGCGTGGCAGATGTAGCTGGTGCAAAGCTCGACCAAATCGACATGAATACCTACTCCTTGTTTGGCCAGAATGGTGGGAGCGGGGTTCAGCAGAGGGACTTTGCTACAGTAGACGACTACTTGCACTACCTCACGAAGCGGTCTGGGGTGGTGATGTTCATCACAGGGACTCCCTCCCGTCCGCGCTGCGGCTTCACTGGTCAGCTGTGTAAACTGGTGCAGCAGCTCGGCGTCTCGTTCATCTACTACGACGTTATGACGAGCGACTTGGTTTGCGAGCGACTCAAGACGTACGCCAACTGGCCGACGTATCCACAGGTGTATGTAGACGGTGAGCTGATCGGTGGTTGGGACATCTGCCGAGAGCTGCACGAGGAGGGCAGCCTGAAGTCGACGTTGAAGCACTGAGTATGCTACGTGCTTGAACCACATGAAAACAGGCACGGGCGGGCAGGCTGCCGCTGTGGTGCGGAGCGGCTGTCCACGAACGGAGTGCGACGGCTGTTGAGCTGCCAGGAGGCCCAGCTTTGGCCTCTGTGGGGCCATCGCTGCTTTGCATTTGTCTCAACCGGGACTTTGTCCTCTGTGGTCTCTGCGGCCTTCCTTTTCTCTTTGCGGGGTAGTGTTGTCCCCGATAAGGCCTGCCGCTTCACCGTGGTATCGGGTTCTCGTGCCCGCTCGGATTTTTTTCCCTTCCTCCAAGTTTCCATTCTGTGGCACAGCACACAATTTTCTCCCCCTCTTTCTCTTCTCTCCTCTCGTCTGCTCCACTTGTGTGCGACTGTCACACACAAACGCACATACATACAGCCACTCGCACACTGCGAGGTGCACGCCGAGGAAGAACCGATCACCGAAGAGAAGCGCTATAAGGGCAGTTTAACTGGCCGCATCTCTCGTGCTGTTGCTGTTGTTTGTAGGTTCTGTTCTTGAGGGGAAATTGCTGTGCTGGTTCGACCTGCACAGGCAAGACGCCAGAGATTTGCCCCTTTACTGCTCGCTTGCCCAGCGAGGTTGTTGGACTGACCTGGGCCTCCCCGTCTTCCCTTTCCTCATTCGCATTGATTCACATCTGCCCGTTTTCTGCCTTATTCCTCTTTGTTGCTTCTTTCTTCGACCGGGTCTGATTAGACCCTGCAGGCCGATGATGGCCACAGCGCGCGGCATGCCGTCATCCACCGTGGTGCACACAAGCGTGATGTCCAGGGTGGGCCGCACAGTTCTCAGCTTGCTAGAAAAGCTGAAGAACTCCATCACTGACACACCGCTCTACTTTTGGGTTTATATTGGAGCACTGGTGTGGATCACTCGCCAGCTTACAAATCGCTCGAGTAAGGCAACTCGCCGGATTACTGTTGCTGGTAAGCAGGTGCAGCTCAACGAGGCCGAAGCTCAAATGGCCTCCAATGTCGTGGATATTGACAAGATCGACGTCGACTTTAGCGACGTGGGCGGCCTGGACGAGGTGAAGGATGCTCTGACGGAGCACATCAAGTGGCCCTTCCAGCACCAAGAGCTTTTTAGCGGCAAGACGGTACGATCCCATCCGAAGGGCGTGCTGCTGTACGGCCCTCCTGGCACTGGAAAGACGCTCCTAGCTCGCGCGCTTGCTAAGGAGCTGGGCTGCTCTTTTATCAACGTCAATACAGAGTCGATCTTCTCCAAGTGGGTCGGGGACACAGAGCGCAACGCTGCTGCCGTATTTACCTTGGCAGCCAAGATATCTCCGTGCGTCATCTTTGTGGATGAGATCGATTCCCTACTCAGTAGCCGTAGCGCCATGGATGCCACGCCGCACATGCACGCCAAGACAATCTTCATGACCCATTGGGACGGCCTTGAGAAGAAGAATGACGCCCGGATCATTGTCGTCGGTGCCACGAACCGACGCTTCACCATCGACGACGCTATTCGTCGTCGTCTTCCGCTGCAGCTAGAGGTGCCACCACCAGACGTGAAGGCACGTGAGAAGATTCTAAGCATCCTCCTTGCACACGACTTGGAGTGCAATTCTAAAAAGGACGGCCTTATTCGATATGTAGCGCTTAAGACGGTAGAGTACACCGGCTCCGACTTGTCCGAGTTATGCAAAGCGGCAGCCCTCATGCCCCTACGTGAGATGGAGTCGATGAAGGCCGGCGGCGCCTCCTCCACCACACCCGAGATGGTCCCGCCGCTGACACAGCACCACTTTGACAAGGCCATGGAGCGTGTGAAAGCCTCCAAGTAACCAAAGTCCAATGGCCACGCGTGGAGGCGACTGAAGCGCAAAAGGTGAAAGGTGCAGACGAGCGCGAGAAGCTTCGACCCATGCAAGTTGAGGCACGCACGACGACCCTCCTCGTCTTACCCTCAAGGGAACGCGCTTCGCCGAGCACTGTTGGGGTCTGCACCGACAGCGACAGTGCACAACATTGATGACACCATCCGTGTCTTTCTTTCCCGCTTCATACAACGCTTTAAGGTCTTTTTTGCCAACATTTTGGTGTTTGCTCTCGTATGTTCCCTGTTTCTCGGCTGAGGGTATGAAATTTGGCGTCTTCTTCCCCCCATTCTCATGGCTCCCTTAATTGCCGTGTGGTGCCTCTCTTCCTCGAGGGTCTTGTCGTGGTATGGGACTTTTCTTTTCGCCCTAGACGTGCTTCTGGGGAGCCGATGTGCTTCTTAACGAAGGAAAAGGGAACCAATAAAATAATGTACAGAGATAGCACCTTGTAAAAGTTTTTTTTTTCGTATGTCTTGTGCGGGGGTGCGCGATCCACTTTGGATCTTGCGTTTGCGTACGCTGCGCGCTCGCCTGTGGTTGTGTGGGCTGCTGGGGTGTGTCTCCTCTTGTCTCCGTGAGACAATCGTGTTGTGCTCTACACACACATACACAAGGAAAAGGACAACACATGCCTTCGCCCGCTTTCTCGGTTGCACATGACACGAGAAAACGAGGATGAGGGTAGCTCGTGTATCTTGAATTTCTTCGTGTGCCAAGGGGGAGGCTACTGAGACCAAAGGCCCACCTGGAGCTCCCGTGCCGCTGGCGTCTTCATCCCCTCTTCTGTCTTGGTGCTGCCATGCTCTTCTTGTCCTGCGATCCTCATTTCGCTTCTATTTCTTTGTGCGCGAGTGCTAGCTCATGTCGACAAGAAGGACTGGAGAAGGAAGCGCTGAAAAAAGAAGCGAGACTGCTCTCTATGTGCAGCGGGCTTGCAGTAAACTTCTCAGCGTCTCGCTGCGCCCTCACCTCGCAGAGAAGTAGGATATTCGCTAGTGGTGAAGCCGTTGTAGAGCCTTCTCTTCTATGCGTCATCGCCTCGCAATAAGCTTCAGTCGTTGCATTTTAGAGTCGACTATCCTCTTCCCCCTCCTACAGTGTCTTGAGCTCCTCGCAGCTGGCATACTTTTTGGGTGAACATCCCATGCAGGAACTTGCGCGGCAGTTCGAGCAGCAAGGAATTCGGTGCTCAGAAGATGCGCCTCCACGACTGTGGTGCTCGTTTTGCACCACCTACCGGCAGGACTTGGCTAAATCTCGCGCACCTCATACTGAGCTCGAGAGTGAGGCGGTCATGAAAGCAGAAGACGATACCGGCACTGCCGATGAAGCCGCCCGTGCCCACTCGAGCTCAGGTCCCTCGTCTTCGGCTCCAGGTGCGACTCAAGCCCGTCGCTCTAGCACTCCGTCGCCCTCGCTTTGCAGATTAGAGGCCACAAAGGAGGCTGTGCTGGCTCACTGCGCAACACGTATCCACCTTTATCTCTACGAGTATCATGTGCAGAACGCATTGCAGCACTGGTGCGCGGTCGAGTTGCATGGCTACCGTATGCTTCTCAACCATCACTGTGTTTACCCTTCCCGCATGTTCGGTGACAGTCGCTTGCTGATGGACACCTCCATCTCTGGTGGGATGCTGCTGGGAGTCGACGTCTGCGGTGGAGTGAAGCTATGGCCGCAGCATCAGTACACTGTCGTGGAGCTGATTCTTCCATCGGCGCGCAGCGGGGTCCGCGAAGTGCTGATTCCGCCGCTGGACGTTCTCTCCGCTGAGGAGGGGAGTCATCAAGGGAACGAAACAGAGGGCGGCAGGCAACGTGAGTCGTCTCCGCCGCTGCCGAGAAACGGTGGAGGCCGTGTCGTACGGGTCATTCACGAGACTTCGGAGATCCCAGCAGAGGTGGCGAGCTCCTACCACAGCGGCTTGAGCCGGTCGCGACAGCGAGGGAGCAAAGCTGTGCGGTCTCTCGATCGAGGTCCCGCCGGCACGTCTGGCGGCCGCGTGAGCTCGAGCATCGTGCCGCGGTACTTTGACGAGTTTCACAGAGTGCGTAGCCAGCGAGTCATGGAGGGGTCTCTCAAGACGGTACTGGAAGCCACGAACGCGTCCATCATGGGTGAGGCGCGCCTACGCAGGCAGCGCCGCCGCTACGCAGTGAAGCTCGACTATGTAGCTCCCATCAAGGAGAGGGATGCGCTAGGTGATTAGCTTTAATCTTCTGTTTTCGTCTTTGCGTGTGCCTGTGAACACGTCTGCGGTGATCGCCGCTAGGCGCACAGACGTCGCAAGCTTGCAGGGAGGGTGTGCAGCGCACCGGTCGAATACACTTCTGCTTCACAGAAAAGGCGAACGAAAGGAGCGCATGGGTGCGCGTGTATGTGGCTTGGCTGAGAGTGCGGCTGCAAATAGAGGAATAGCGAAGTGGAGCCATAGGAGAAGAAATGTTGCCGTTTTGGAGAACCCGCGCAGCACCGCAGTAGATCGCACTGGCAAGGGCGTTCGTGCATCGTGGTGTTTGTTCGTCTTCGATAGTTCCAGCAGCTCTGTGGGGTCGTGTCGCTGCCTCTGGACTGCTCATTCTTCTCGTAGCATTTCTATCTCCCTCACTGCTCGACCTCACGTGCCACTACCGCGCTCCTTTTCCTTGACATGCACGCTTCCATCTCATGCTCGGCTTCGTTGGCCCCCCCGCGCTGGTTCGACGTCATCACGCTAATGCGGCTAGCGAAACAGACGGCATTGACGGATGTGTGGTCGTATTGCTCCGCTCTTTCTGTCTCTTGCACTCGACTCCGTTTTGCGACCCCTTTCGCCTGCACCTGCCGCCGGTGCTCTCCCGCTCCTTGACCTTGGCGGGGAAGGATACGCATGTCCATCACGTCGAGATTCATGGGAGGGGTCAAGCACCTCCTGAAAGGCGGTAGCTTGAAGTACTTGGCAGCAGGGGAGCCGTACTGCCCGTTCGGGGAGGAGTTTGGCTTGACGATTCTGCCGGAATACATTCTCGACGACGATGCCACAAATCTGCGCAGAGGGTACGTCGACGTGTACACACGCGCCTCCGATCGCATCATCCTCAGCGACGGTCGCTTCCAGCTGCCCCCGCTTCCTCCTGCCTCCTTCACGCCGCTGCTCGAGCGCCTCGAGCAGGACAATGTGGTGCCAAAGAACTGGCTTAATAACCAGACCGCCAACCTATATGAGCCCGGCGATTTCATTCGCGCCCACATTGACAACCTCTTCGTCTACGATGACATCTTCGCCGTGTGCTCCCTCGGCAGCAACTGCCTTTTGCGCTTTGTTCATGTGCAGAACGGCGAGGAGCTGGATGTGATGGTGCCGGACCGGTCTGTGTACGTCATGTCAGGACCTGCGCGGTACGTGTACTTTCACATGGTGCTTCCTGTCGAGGCGCAGCGATTTTCGCTTGTGTTTCGGCGCTCTATCATGGAGTCGGATGGCGGGTTTCGGCCAGTGAGCACTCCTCTCAAGGAAATCATGCCGTATCGAGCAACCCAAATCCTCAACACTCTCTACAGCAAGCAGGTCGGCGGTGTTCGCGTGTCTGTAGACGACGACTTCTTAGAGAGCGCCGACATTGGCGCCTTCGACACGTCGCGGTGGGTGAAACGCCTACATCCACTGCGGGACTGGTCGTTGCTACAGCAGCTGGAAGAGGATGAGGCGCGCGTAGAGGAGCTGCGTGAGAAGCGCTTCATTGATGTCGACTTTAGCTGGCGCTACAAGGAGCTTCGGTCCTACTACAAGGCGATGGAGGCCTCGTTAGTGTCTATGCATGCGTCTAACGCGACGCCACAGACGTAGGCCTCCTGCAGCTCTACACCGTACCCTTCTGATGAGGGAAGGAGGGATGGGGGGGCAAGAGAGAGGGCGAGGAAATGGGGTGGCTTTTTTCCCTCTTTTCCTTTTTCCGGCACTTGGTGAGCTGACACTGCTGGCTGTTTCTATGAGGGCTACTGCGGTGCTTGTCTGCGTCGGATGTAAGATGGGGAACACTCCTCGGGAGCGAGTTCGCGGGTCGCCTGAAACCGCGTAGGGGCTCGAGGCGTTTTTTTTTGATGCTGTCACTGTCGGGAGCACTTTCTCCTTGTCGCCTTCACACATCACGCGCGGGAAAGCAACGGCGTACGCACATAAGCACACTTGCGCATAGAATCGCGTTTTGGGATGAAGCAAGAGAGTCTCGCGCGAGCTGTACTGCCGCTTCACTTTTCAAGAGGAAAAGGAGGGTATAGGGTGCAGCACTTGTGTACGAGGCACCTCTCTGAGCAAACGCCATGTGCTGACCTGCTCTTGGGTCTCTTAGAGACACGAAAAGAAAAGAAAGGCTACTGCGACGCCGCTGTCGTGCCTCCGCCAACACGCTTGCTGCTACTCACACACAATCTCTTTCCTTCTACGCATTGGCTCAATGGGTAGCCTGCTGCGACACCTGGAAACCTTATGAACATCTCACTAACTTCCCTTTGCACTTTCTGTACGCACGTACCAAGATGAGGAAAGAGGGAAGCATATACAGGAAGCAACTCTTTGGTGCACATACGAGCAGAGGGCACTCGAGCAGTTCAACGGCTACATCTACGCAGCACCTGGAAGCGGCAAGACGCAGCAGTGAGGGATGGTTTCTGCGTTCTGTGGTGCAGCACCCGTATACCATCGAAGAGAGGGGTCGCTCTCATTCGCTGACGTGTAATGCCTGCTACCATGACTGAGTCTTCATTCACGGCGGCACCGACGATCTTCATTCGCTGTGCCGCGCTGCACAGCCGTGGTGAGCTCCTGAACGGCTTCTTCTTCGCGCACCGCGCCACACTTGGCATTGAGGATTGGTACGAGGCGGCACCAAAGCCTATCAACGGCGGCACCGAAAACGAGGAGGTGAAGTTCCGCCCTTCTGAGGATATCGCGGCTGCCGGCGGCACCCCTCATGCTGCCTCGTCGCCTCGGCTACCACCGCACTTTCCGGTGGAGGTGTTGTATGTGCGCAACTCTCGCAAACCGTACTTCCTTGTCGAATGGCGCTACCCGACGCCAGAAGAAGAGGAAAAGCGAAAAGACCTGAGCGACGGCGGTGGCGGCGGCAAGGAGGGCGCAGCGACGGCAGAAGAAGCAAGAGATGGCTCTTCGCAGTGCCGCGTCACTGAGGAGTTTCTGCGGCAGCTTGCGGATCGAACCCTTGCTTTAGGGAAGCAGGAGCTGTCCGAAGTTGGCGCAATGTGGAAAGGGCAGCCAGTGCATATCAGCTCTGCATTGCGTGGGATGACTGTGATGGCGGAGCGGCGAAAGCTGGAGCTGCGTGACGCACAGCTAAAGGGACAGCGCGCCGCGGAGAAGCGAGAGCGGGCGGAGGTCGACTCTGCGGCACAGGCTGCCAAGGCGAAGCAGAGAGACTCAGGTGCCGCGGCCCCTGCTTTCGTTCCTCGCTGCGTGCGTCGCCGAATGTGAAGTGGACGCATCAGTTTTTTTTTTCGCGTGTGTCCTGCTGCCGCTTTTCTCTGGGCCTTGTGAAACCGTGGCGATGGAAGGACGATCGGACAAGGTCGTTTGTGCGTGTGCCATGTGGTTGATCTTTCTTTTTCCTCTTCGTGTCTCTTGTGAGCTGACGCGCCTCAAAATGCGCGCTCCGTATGCCGCGATACCGCGGCAGAGGCACTCGCGTTGATCCACCAACGTCTAAAAAAAATAAATGACATTTATTAAACGTGCGCTAATGTCGCACAACCTCCGTCTACCTGAAGATTGCCGGTGAGGTGATATATCTACGGCCTGATAGCCAGTCTCTCTGTTCGCTGAAGAGAAACCGAAAGCAGCGTTGCCTGTTAGCGTTTCTCATCCCCCTTTCCCGCACCCTCTTCTCTGTCATCTCTATCTTCATACGCTCCATGTTCACCTCTTTGTCTTGCCGATTCGCCCCCCTTTTCTCTTCACACACCGCCTCCTTTCTCTTTTCTCTTTCTTCGAAAAATGCGCGCGCGTCCACATGCACACATCTTCTGTCATGTTGGAATGGTACACAGATCAGCACAGATTGCCCCCCCTCCCCCCCACGCACACCACACGCACACCCACTCAGGTCGCCTCACATGCTCGCCTCTGCGGCCTCTTTAAGGTGCATATCGTTGCTTTCTTTTCCCCTCTCGAGCGGGTGGAGAGGAAAGCGTTAATCTTCAGTGCTGAGATGACCGGCGCCAAGAAGACAGTCCATAAAAACAGAAAAAGAAGCACAACGGCGATGCAGCTTTGCTCTGTGAAGTGTTGCGTATGCATTCTTTCTTCTCTCTCAGGCGCTTTTGTTTTCCCTTTTGGGTGAGACGGTAAGTCCACAGCAACGGGGATGCTTCGTGACTTCACCTTCCTAACGTCGTGGTTGCCACAGATCCCACATAATACTCTTCTCCTCCCCAATGAATACACCCCCAAAGTGACGCAGATTCCCGTGGTGAAGGGCTGTGCATTCCGAGAGCGGCTGAATCAGGACGTTAAGTACATCCATGACCACCGCTCGGCGGAAAACCTCAGTGTAGCCCCACTGTGCGAGGCACACTCAGCCGTTACATTCAACGCCCACAGCGTCGAGGCCGGCCGCTCCAGTCACGCTACCGCCTTCTGCACCGGGCTGATGGGCGAGTCAGCGACAAGCCCGATACGCTGCAGTGCGTTAGCATCAGGTGACGGCACGCAATCGATACCTGTGCTCGGCTCCAAAGGGCAGCTGAAGCTGCTTTGCAAGCACCTTCGGACGGCTATCGAGCACACGCCCTGTGAAAGTCAGCTGCGGGCATAAACCGACTCAGGGTGGCGCTGGACTGGCTGCGGGAGGTCTCACCGCTCCTGAAAGGCAGCGGTGGTGACGACCTACTGTTTCAGCACTTCAGTGCCTCGGGCCTCGCTGGCCACTTGCTCATCACAGTGCAGTACGAGAGCTTTCAGCAGGTCAAGACGTTCCTCAAGGACGCTGCCATGGACGAGCGCGGCACATCTGCTTCGAGCAGCGGCGCTATTGCGCGGGGCCGCCGGACTTAGGAGAGGCAGATGCGCCGCCTGGGTAGCTGTTGTGTGACCCAGCCTCCCTTTCCGCATTGAGCATCATGCCCGCTGCGGCACGCCACTATCGCGCACGCGAAAGCAAATTTGGCGCCTATGTCCAGACAAAGGTGCCGCATCACTACATGGTGGTCAAGGGGTGCAGCTACATTGGCCCACGGCCTGGCGGGAAACCTAAACCTCCAAGGATACGGAGGATGCTATGATACCAGTTGGCTGTGCAGATGGATTCATGCGCCACCTCTCCTGCGTGTCATTCACACTCTCGCCTGCGTCGCTAGTCCGGCATGAGGAGAATCAGGGAGTAAGGGCGAATGCCATTCTCAGTCTCAGGCATGGCAATGCAAACGTTGGTGCAAATTGTGAGGCAGTGCACCCAAAACTATGCGCGGAAAAGGTTGAAGAGGACTTTGCGCCTAATCTTCAATGAAAACCGCCCTTATGTGGGAGGGGTGGTCACGTGGCAGGGGAGGCCGCGGCTTGCAAGCCCCTCGCATATGGGCACAGGTGCGGCTTGCCCGTTCGCGTCCCGCGTCGCCGTGTGAAGGTGTCGGGAAACTGAGGAGAGTGGAACTAGAACGTTCTATTAGGGATAACGCATGCGCGCGCACACGGTTGGCAGGGCTTACCGGGGACCGCCATAGTGACACGGGCTGGGAAAGGGCGTGTACAAAGTGTGCGCAGAGGTATGCGGTGCTCTCCTCCCTCTCCCTTCTGTTTGTCGTCTTTAGTTTGCGCTTTCCGTGGGGGTTTTGCTTGTTTTTCTTGCCTTCTCTCTGTCTATCTCGCTTGTATGCAGTGTGCGAGTGCCAAGCAATCCTAAGCGCATCAGGGGCACGCAGATGCAAAGGCACTCATGATGACATACAATGCACTCCCCCCCTGCCCCTCCTCCCCGGTCTTCACGAAGCACTCGTTCTACTCACATCCCCTCCTCCATCGCATTTCACTCTGTTTCACCATTTTCTTGCACTCTTGGCCCCTTCTTTCTTGTGCCCGCCTTGACGCCCCGTACGTGGCGCTTCGTGTTGGATGCCATCAAGTGCGCGAGTAATCCCATCGGAGGTGTGGAATACGTTCGTCTTGCCCTCCTCTGGCTTCTCCTCCTTCGCTTTCCGTGCCCCCGCTCCTTTTCGCTTCCTCCCCTTCTCTCTCTTGAAACGGTAAAGAGAAGCCTCCCTTCTGTTAGGCAGCCGTACCTTCATGTGCTTGCCATATCCTTATGCTTTTACCAAGTACACCATGATCATGCAGCACACACACACGCACCAACATACGGTAGGCCATCACAGTGTACACCCCCGCCAGCTGTAGCTTTCGTCTAGCAGGGTGTACAATGAACACGCTTATGTAGCAGCCCTGTTGAATGGAGGTTTCCGAGAAGCGTTGTGTTCTCCACGGAAGCCACACGCGCAGCAGCGTTTTCGATCTCCCTTTCTGTGAGTGTCAGTTTTTGTGCCCACGTGCTCGTGAAGCAGTGACGAGGGCGTTACCCCTTCTCTTCCACGCGAAGGCTTCCTCATGCCCGCGGCCGCCTCTTAGATTCTACCGCTTTTCAAGTGTCTATTTTGCTACACAAGACGTGAGTCAAGGCTAACTGTGCCCCCCCCTCTGCTTTTCAGAGGTCTATCGCGTGGGCGCAAGGAAGCCGTAGAATTGCGTTGCAGGAATGCACCGCCGCACACGTTACAGTGCGGTCCCTGCCTCGAACTGCACGCACTCGTCGCCTTGCACTTCGCTGCACAGCTGCACCCATCATGCCGGTCACCACGTGGTACAGCCCCACTTGGGCGTGGCTCAGGCTACCAACGCCAGTAGGCAGGATGAGGGCCGGGGAAGGTGCGTGCGGGTTGCTTTGAGTCTTCGCCAATCATATGGGTGTTACCGACGTGCTCACGACTGCTGGTCGATCCGCCGCGACACCGTCGAGGACCTGACCGCTGGCATTAGCAGTGGTCACCTGCTCTGACCTCCTCTGGGATCTTGGTACTTGACTCTGAGTGGCCACCAGAGCTGGTGATTCAGCGTTGGCGGGGGATAAGGACTTCTCGACTTCCCCGCAGAGTGGGGTACTGGCCCCAGGTACCACAAACTGAGGCATTCCCTGTAATGAGTGGCTGATAAACCACCAGAAAAAAAGGAGGCTTTGGGGAGGGGGTATGGGAGAGGGCTAGATTGCGGTTTTCGTGCGTCTCGTCCTAGTGCTTTTCCCCCTCCCCTCTCCCCACTGGTTTCTCCCCTCTATCTCCTCTCTCTCCTCGCTCCTCCTGACCTCTTCCGCCCCTCGTCACCTTTTTCCTTCCCTCCTCCCCCTGCGCGTGTTCCCCACACGCTCAACTGACAACCACACGTCGCCCTCGCTCTCCCTTCGCCCCTCCCTCGGTGCACTGCCATACTCGTCTCCTTCCGGAGAGTTGGATACCGCCTTCCCCCCTCCCCCCAGTCTCTCACGCTTCGCATTACACGAGAACGCTACACCCACGAACCAGACAAAAGGCAAAGCACCTGCATACAAAATTACCTCTGCCCGATTGTCCCGCCTATCTGGTCACCGTTCCGTCTCCTAATTGCTTTTTTTTTTCGGGCTCGTGATCTCTCTGTTGGCGCTGCTTCTCTAATACCGGTCACACTTCTGACTTTGTTTGTGTTCTCTCTCCCTTCCTGCAAGAAACAGGGAACGAGGGAAAAAGATGGCGCTTCGTCGCATCCAGAAGGAGCTGAAAGACCTCGAGAAGGACCCTCCAGCGAACACCAGTGGTGGCCCGGTCAATGATAGTGACCTCTTTAATTGGAAGGCCACCATCATCGGCCCGGAGGACTCCCCGTACGCTGGTGGCCTCTTCTTCCTGAACATCCACTTCCCCTCAGACTACCCGTTCAAGCCTCCGAAGCTGCAGTTTACGACCAAGATCTACCACCCGAACATAAACAACAACGGTGGCATCTGCCTTGATATTCTCAAGGACCAGTGGTCACCGGCGCTGACGATTTCGAAGGTTTTGCTGTCCGTGTGCTCTCTGCTGACAGACCCCAACCCCGACGACCCGCTTGTGCCGGATATCGCGCGCCAGTACAAGACTGATAGAGTCGCCTTCAACAAGACAGCCGCCGAGTGGACTCGTCAGTACGCCATGTAACATACCCCAGAGGAAAAGAGTGAATCTGAGAGCGGTGGCAAAAGAAACGAAGGAGAGAAACGGAGAGCAACGGGGAACAAAGAAGTGTGAGGGGGCGCGAGAGACACCGGAGGCCTGTTGCTGACTCCCCCTCCCCTCACTGGCGGCAGGACGAGTATTGAAGTCGTGTGTATTGCGTCCTTGCTCATTTCACCTCCCCATTTTTTCTTTCGCTCTGTGTTTCTCATGTTCTCAGTATCATCCGTCTCCCTTTCTCCCTCTTCCTCCTAAACGCGGTATATGCCTTAGGGTAGCACCTGACACTTGCACCCTGGCGAGCGGGAGGCGCGGAGGGCGGGATGGCCCAGGGGGAAAAAGGAGAGGAGAATGGGAGGGAGAGTGGGTTTGCCTATGCGTATGAGGAGGACAGAATGGAAAACGGAAGAGGGGTGAGCTCAGAAGACTGAAAACGGTGAAGGGGCGGGTCTGCTTTGTGTGCACGGATGTATGCTTATGCTTCAAGCTTTCGCTTGCCCTTCCCTTCCCCTCCCCTCCTGCTTTTCCTGCTCTTGTTGCTGTTAGAATAATATATATATATATTCTCCGTTTCGCGTTGTTCTCTCACTTTCCCTCCCCCTCCCCCCATCTGTCCCTCTTCCTTTCTCTCTCATTTTTGGTGTCTTTTTGGCGGTACTGCGTCGTAGTGAACACTCACTTGAATACGCGGCAGTTCTATCGTCTCATGAGGCCGGTCTTTCAATTTTTTTCACCCTATTGTTTGCCTTCTGTGCTTTGCTCTTGTTTTCTTTTCCCCGTTTGTGCTCCAGTGCTCTCGCGTCGTTGCTTTGTCGCCTCTTTACCCCCCTCCCCTCCCTCTTTTTTCCCTTGTCTTCGCCTTTGTGTGTGTCGCTGTGCAAATTTGGCACCCCACCCACTCTCCTCGTCGGTGGACACACAAGAGAGAAGCAAGCCACGGCCGAGCTATGACTGGGGACGCATGCTTCCGCAAGCGCCTGGGCGAGAAGCAGAGGCGCGAAGCGAATAAAGAGGGGGAGTAGGACGTGTGGATGCGCAAACGAAGGGGGAAAGCTACAAGGAAGGAGCGCAAACGAGCATGGGCCTCAGCCTTCGCTGTTTATTATTGTCTTCTTCGTTTTCGTTTGTGTTTGACTCTCCTTTTCTGTGTAGGCTCACCCTTTTTCTCCTCCTGTTGTCCTCGTACTCTCTCGTCATCTGTCGATGGGCTAATTGGGAAAAAGGCGTCTGTTGGCGTCTTTCTTTTCGCATGCGTATTGTGCGTGTATTTATGTGTCTGTGCCGGTGCGTGTGATGGGTGGCGAGCGTTTCTTTTTTTTTTCTTCTCCTTTAGTGTGCGGGGTGTGTGGGCTTATATGCGTACCCGAGTTCGCCTACGTGTGGTGATGTATGCATTTGTACGCACGCGGTGGCGCGTGTCGAGCTTGGCCGCCGTTGTGCGGGCAAAGAGAAACGAAAAATAGGAGGATGAACCGAAAAAAAAAGAAGGCCAATGAGTCGTGCAATCAGTGAACCAGACAGGCTGGGGAAAGAAGGCGACAAAGCAGTGCGGGGGGGGCGCACGCAGGGACAGATAGACACAAAGAGCAGACGTCTCTAAAGAAGGAGATTACCTCCTCCCTCGTTCCCCCCTCCTAACACAACCCCTCCCATACACGCACGCACATGCAAATAATATCGGAGAGGGAGGGAGAGAGAAATGTTGAATGGAAAATGAGGAAAGAAGAAAACATAAAACGCCTGCCGAGTATATCGGCATCAGGTAAGCAGACAAAAAAGCGGAAAAAAAAGTCATACCACCCACGGAAAGAGGGAAGGAAGAGCCGACTTGACGAATGCGATGGGTTTTCTTGTCCCCCTCCCGCCCCCACCTTTCTCTTATGTTCCTTTTGTCTTTTCGTTTTCTTTTCTCTTAGGATCTGTCTTGCGGAGACATTTGCGAAGAGGCGGCGTTGGCAGGAAAGCAACAGCATCAGTGACGATGACGGCGGCGCGCGCTTTATTTTTCATCTTTGGTGTCTTCTTTGTGAGCGTGATGCGCAATCGCTTCTCGGAAAACAACGAATGTGTACCGAGGCCGTTTATCCATCAGTGCTCGGCTACAGCAGGTTGGTAGAGCCCAGGAGGGCGGTTTCACGCGGCAGAGGCGGTGAAGCTCGTCGCGCACCCTTTTCCTCTTCCTACACATGCTCTGTGAGAAGAGTGAGAGCCAATCAAGGGAGAGAGAGCGCGCGGGTCACCATTTCCACCGCGCAGTCTCTACTGCCGTACCAGTCACATATGTCAAGATTTAGCCGCGGACATCGCGACGTGAACAACATGCTCCTCATCTTGCGCACGATGCACCTCTTGTATTCTGCTTCTTTTTTTTCCTCATTGCGGACGACCTCGACATATTCACACACCTCGAACTGTTCCGAGACAAAGACCCTTCACGATCTAGCGCTCTCTCGACCGGATCTTCGAGTCTTCCTACCATTCTCATCTCTTTCTCACAACTCGTTTCCTCCCGACACATCAAAGATGGCTAAGGGTAAGCGCTCCGCGGATGCCAAGGGCCACCAGAAGCGACAGAAGAAGGTGCTGCGCGACAACATCCGCGGCATCACGCGCGGCTCCATCCGACGCCTCGCGCGCCGCGGCGGCGTGAAGCGCATCTCGAGCGAGATCTACGATGAGGTGCGCCGCGTGCTGAAGACCTACGTGGAGGACATTGTGCGCTGCAGCACGGCCTACACCGAGTACGCGCGCAAGAAGACTGTGTCAGCGTCGGACGTCGTGAACGCGCTGCGCAAGCACGGCCAAATCCTGTACGGCTATGCTTAAGCAAAGGCACGCCAGCGTTAATTACTATTAGAACTGCTGGCTTCCCTATGGATATTCTTTTCTCGCCTATGGTGCCCTGCCCTCATTTCACCTTCTACCGCTCTCTCTATCTCTCTCGCTTTTCTTCGTACCTCCTGCCCCACGCACCCGTTCCCGCGTTGCCCAGCTCAAAGGGAGGTATACACGGAGAAGAAGAAAGATCCGTGTAGGAGGCGCAATTCAGGTGAGACAGAGAGGGGAGTTGTAAGGGGAGGTGTGTGTGTGGGGTGTGCGGTGGGCTGACCTGTTCAGCGCGGACCTCTCTGAGGCATGAATCTCCTAAATGCACCCAACATGACTTCATAGAAAAGTTTTTTTCCGTTTTACGTTCTCTCCTGAATCTTTTTTTTGGGTTCTCTTTCGTTGGCTTATCTTCCATTTCTCCGTGCCGACGTATTTTTTTGGCGCTTTCGATGTCTCCCCTCCATCACCCCCTGCCTCTCTGCGCGCGTATGGGCATCTTCACCGCATAGTTGCGAGGGCTGGATAGAGGCGCAAAGGAAACGACGATTCAGACACATCTGCGGGCAGATACGCGACATTTATTTGTTTGCATTCTCTCATGGAAGCTTCGCGTATGCGAGAAAAAAAGATGAGGAGGAGCGCCGCCGTGGAGGCCTACCGCGTGGTGTATGATGGCTTTCGATCGCCCCTGCGCAGGGGAGGGGGCGGAGCTGGATGCCGTTGTCGGCGGTGCTCGTTGGCGTCACGTGTGGAATCTGTCTGTCGGCGCGGACACCGACTTCCGCCTTTCGCTGCTTGATGGCGGTCTCTTGGTGAGCTGCCACCACCCCGCCACAAGAGGGGCCGGGACTGCCCAGAGACATGGCCACTGCCTCCATTCATTTTCCTCTCTGTGCGCGGTCTGGGATACTAATATGTGCTCACGGCAGCGCTTTCCTTTTCGAGCGCCTCCGTGCCTCTATCGCTTCTTTGCCTTCACTGTCTCCGTCGTTTTCGCTCCGCGTCTCTCTTTTGCGCGTCGGTTTTCATAAGCAGAAGGGTACACTCGCTTTGGAGGTGCTGCTCAAGCCGCGGCATCCCCCTCCCCTCCCCCCAAACCGTCAGACTATTACAGGGAAAGAGGAAGGGGATCGGTGCAGGGCCCCCCGCTCACCCGCATTACCACACACACACACACACTCACACCCATACGCAACTGCAAAGATGGCTACGGCCACCACCGGCAATCCTAATGGTGTACACGGCCTGTCTCCAACGCCGCCACCACTAGATGTGGCTGCATCAGCCCTCGCGCTCGATCGCAAGGTTGTTCAGGCGCTCTTCATGTCGCTGCGCATGTCTATTCCACAAGATGTGCAGCGACGCCTCCTCAGCAGCTCTGCCGAGGAGCTCCAGTTTCTCATTGCACGTCAGCCGCGACTAAGCCCCTTCCACCATCGCCGGCGCGAGTCGCTGCGGCACCCTGCTCTCGCCATGGCGACGAAAAAATACTACCGCGACTGCCGACGCCGTCGATGCGAGCTGACACTACAGCAGATGGCAGCGGTGGAGAGCCGGGGATTCTCTCCATCGGCCAACTCACCGGCTGGCCAGGACCGCAGGGGGTCGAGTGCCTCGCTCGAGTTCGCGCTGGTGGACCTCCTCTTTGCAGAGTACGCTCAGCAGTCTGCCAACCGCGCCAAGGGCCAGGATCGCCAGGTCGACATCCACGGCACCAGTACCTGCAATGGATCATCTACCTACGGCGGTTTTGCCGCATCGCGCTCCAGTGTGTCGATCAGCAACCACGCAACCTCTGCCGGCTCCCGACTGCTGAGCAGAGCCATCAGCGATGCGGACAACGAGGCGAGCTCGCAATTACTGGCCACCCCGCGCGGTGGCCGTGCCTTGGAACTTAGCAGAACGGCGGCGAGCGGCATCCAACCCCATCGATCTCCACCTCAGAAGCACCAAAAAAGCAGCAACGAAGAGAGCTTCTCAGCTTTCTCTGATGCCTTCAACGCTGGGTCGACTTCCCGCTTCAGCTCAAGTGTCGCGGTGACCGAGAACGCCGAAGGCGGCGGCGGTGCACGTATGCGAGGGTTGGGCTTGGGCGCATCTACCACCTCTGCGGCAGATGGGGCCCGTTTCTTTGCGCGGCGAATCGGGCTCAGAGACAGCGCGGCAGCTCGTGGAGGCGGTCGTGGCCCAGGTGAGCACTTTGCCTCTGGCGGGACAGGTGAGATGCGCGCGCTGCTGCGGCGCTGCATGGAGGAGGAGCATGAGGCAGGCACAGGCAACGACCCGTTTCTTTTCATCTCCGCGCGACCTGTCGAGCATCTGCTCTGCTGTTACGGCGGTGCCTCACGAGACCCAGCCAGCATGGTGCATGGCGCGGCGTTAATGCAGCTGGAGTACGACGGCCTTAGCACGTCCGACGCGGACCCGTTTCGTAACGCAATGGTGGAGGAGGACGTGCGGTGGGATCAGTTGGCCGGGTGCCATCGTCAGATCTTGCGGGCGGCGCGGGAGCCGTGCCAAGCCGCAGCTGCGGCCGTAGCTAATGATCGCCTCGTGAACGACGTCATTCGCCGTTTCTGGGATCGGCTGACGGTCTCTATGGCTGCCCATCAGGCTCACAAAGCGCAGGAGGCGCACAAGTCACGTGCAGCGGCAGACGCGGACATTGCGGCCGCGATCTCTGCGCGGCGCGGGCGGCGCAGCACCAGTGTCGACGAAGACGACTTGAACGAAATCTCAAACAACGACGACAGGAGCGAGAGTAGTTTGGTGGGCAGAGATGCCGCCTCCACTGGCAGTAGCGTGAACCGCAGAAGTAAGGTTACCTTCTCCCGTAATCGCGCTAGTCGTATCGTATCAAAGGTGCCTCGCACTCTCAAGTCGGCGCTGAAACCGTCGAAGAAAAAGGCAAGAAAGGGTAGCAGCGCCGACTCCACCGGTTCAAGCGGTGGCTCTGAGCAGTACTCCACTGTGGCATACTACATGACGCCGCTACAGTACGTCTACCTCCACACCCGCATAGCGCATGTGCTCTTGCCAGACTGCCACGCGATCGAAGTGGAACTGTTGCCATATATTCAGGAGGATCTCCTCGTGGATGCTGCGTACGACGAGGAAGACACGGCACAGACGCTGTACTTTGGTAAGGCACCACGCCTGGTCGGAGACTCCCGGAGACAACGTCGCAAGTCTGCCGTTGGTTTCAGCCTTGGGCCGAGGTCGCGGGCTTCTTCGGTGGATAGCAAGCTGCAACTCAGCAGCCACGACAGCGCGAAGGACGATCCGTTGTCCACTGGTGCCGGCGAAGCGGAGCGGGATGCCTTGGTGTTGCAGCGCTGGTTTCGGTCGGTGCGCCACAACGGCTACGCTCTCAGCAGGTCGGGGGGTTGCGCCGGCGACGGCAGCGTGACTCATGAGATGGGTCTGGGGGACGACGGGATGAGTATTGGACCCACGTCATCGATGGAGGCGGGGTACACCCTGAGCACGATTCTACAGCTTACCAGCGTCTCTGATAAGAACATTAGGAAGTCTGTCATGGGGTCTCTGCCGCTGGTTCCAATGAGCTTCACGGTCGCACAGCTACCCTCCCTCACGTATCCGCAGTTCTGGTGCTCCATGCTGGAGCTGGCGGATAACTGGACCAGCTGCGGCGGCAACCCAGTGGAGACGGCGGTTTTCATGTGGGAGCTCTACGTTGAGGTGTTTGGTCACTTCTGGGGTGAGGAAGACCAGCTGGTCGCTGCTGCGGTCGAGAGCAAGGTGGCCAAGTCCTCCATGAGTGCAACGGAGAAAGCGGCGATGGCGAGGGAGGAGGCGGAGGTAGTGGAGTCCTTTCAGGCCCTCCTCGCTGAGATGCGCGAGTGCGCCTTTCGGCCGTCGTCGCTGCGCAGCTCGCTCAACAACGGCACAATCATGAATGACGGTGCCCACAGCGCCGCAGACGGGAGTGGCCCGCTCTGGCAGTATTCTAGGGCAAAGGATGCCAGGGGCACCCACTCACTGCCCACACTGCCGACCGACACGGACGACGACGCGTCGCTCCTACTGGCGTCTTGCTCCGATTTGCCAGTTCCTGAACTGAAGCGTCTCGTGGAGGCGACGGGGGAGGGGAACGAGAAGTGGCTCTACGCCGAGCACCTGGGCGAGGATGGGGTGACGCGCCGCTACCGCTTTAGAGTGCGCCACACCGGCCGCCGCGCGAGATCGCGCGGCGGCTCACAGCTGGATTCGCGCGGCGAACCCTATATCGTCGAGGAAGAGCTGGACGAAAGCGGAGCGGTGGTGAATCGGCGCAAGTGGCTTTGGCCGGCGACGCCCTCGTCGCTCACTTCGCAGTCCGAGAGCGACACTTCGCTTTACACGGTCGACGAGAACGCACCGGAGTTCCTTCGCCGCAGGTACTACGACAATCAGCCGAAGAAGTTGCGGCGGCTGGAGTCTTGGCGCCGTGTGAGTGCTGGGCACGGCAGCGTTGACTCCCGTACATCCAGCATGACCTCGTGGTCCACCATCGACGATGGGGACAACGACACGCGTCTCGACGGGCGCCGTCGCAGATGCCGCACTCGCCGCACGGGCTTTCGGCGCGATCGCCTGCGCTACTCAAAGGAGGAACATCATAGCCGGAGCCGAAAGAGCGGGCGCAAGACTAATTGGAAGTTCCTCTTCGAGGAAGACGTGGCCGAGAGTGTTGGCCGTGGATCGCGCGGGCGCAGCTCAGGGAAGTCTCGGCTCACCAAGAAGGAGCTGGATCATTTGCGGGAGCGCAAAGATTGGCTGTGCTCTCTCCTGAAGACAAAGGGGGTTGACGTGCCGCTAGAGATACCAGGCGACCCGGCTGAGCAGATGCTGCTGTATGACCTCCTGCTGCTGGCGGAGAAGGAAGAGGGCGTCGGCGATCAGGGCAACAGTCGCAGAGACAGCGGAGACTACTACCGCCTTGAGGATGGCGAGGCTGGCGGCGCAGGTAATAAGTCGGGCCTCGCAGCGTTGCTGACACAGCTGCGGTCCTTCACGCTAGACGACCTCGCGAACTCAGACCTGATGCGCCGTCTCTTGGAGGAGAACGAGGCGGAGGGGGCGGCGAGCCACCATCTCACCCCTCAGGCAATGCAGGACGTCTTGATGGCCCTCGTGAATGAGCGGCGAAGAGGCGGTGCACACGCAGGCGCAGGAGCCCCGGGGCAAGAAAGCGCTCAAGAACGCCGGCTACGAGTGCTGCGCATGCTTGAGGAGCAGAGGAATCGCCGGCAGCAGTCTCGCCAGGACTCCGCCGCGGCCGGCTCGGAAGCCGATCAGCTTACAGAGGAGACCTTCGGCCTTACCGAAGTGGCTCCATCACCTCCTCGTCCGCCGTCATCCAAAGCGCGGCAGGAATCTGCCTCGCCCGCGAACCTTCGCAAGTACACTGCCTCACAACGTCCGCACAGCGCGCAGGCACCACCGCTCCCTGACACGGGCACTCCACTCCCCGGCTTCGCGTGTGCTTCACTGGACGTGCCCAGGCGCATAGACGCCACATCCAGAGAGTCCAGCGCGCCGAGCACTATGTCGCTGTCCGCCAACTCCATAGCCTGGAGGATCTCGCCGACGACGCTTGCAGAGAGGAAGGAGCTAGAGAGACTTTTCAGAGAGCTGGAGGCCTACTGGGCTGACCGTGCGTCGCATGGCGGTCGCTTTCGCGTCGATATCGTCGACTACACTCCTGAGCAGCTCGAAGAGTTCTTCGCCCACCTGCATCTCGGCCCCCGGCAGTGCGCCCTGCTGAGAGGGCGGGCTCCGCTGGCGCCGGCGACTTCGCTGGTGGGTGGAACGCTGCACCAGGACGGTTCGCTCTCGACCTCAAAGGCTGGGGCGGCAGCAGCAGCGCAGAAACACGATGGCCACGCAACTTCTGGCCAGCCAGCCCACTCGCTGATCCGGTCGCCACAGGCCCTAGCACCGGCTCCGGTCAAGCTCTTCACACTCACAACCGAGGGCTCGCTTGACGGGGCCTTACGCCTCAGCTATCAGAGCTACCTGGCGGACAAAGCTTTCGTCGAGGCTCTTCACGGAAATGTGAAGCTGGCGAACATGAGCGCTGACCGCGTGTCGACGTTAGCGCAGTCTCCACGACCTCCATCACTCCCCCGCCTGAAGACATGTGAGTCGCAAAGGAAGACCTCGGGTGAGCGAGCAGCCGGCGCACCGGCTACCTCTGCAGCACCGCCTCCGCGTCCGCCGAAGTCATCGGCATCTCTCCCCTCCTTGCCGAGGCTATAGGGCGCGGCCGTTGCAACGGCGCCAATGTGCTTGCGTGCGTGCACACGCAAGGCGCCAAGAGAGTCAGTGGCCCATTCGCCCTGCTGTCGCCTCCTCCTCCTCGACGTCCCTTTTTTAAAGTTTGGCTGTCGTTGTCACCTCCACTTCTTCCCCGCTCTTTCTTGCGAGCCTACTTCGTATCACGGAGGCGCTGCAGCCATCCTCCTCGTCCTCTTCCAGACTTTTCCTTGCCGTCGCCGTTTGGATGGCTGGAGGTGCATGAGAGAGCGGAGAGCACTCATGCCTGCCTCCTGCCCGCACACAGGTACACGCGCATACACAGACACAGACACAGACACACACACACACACACACGCATGTGTTGTTTTATGTATTATCCCGATGTTTCTCATCCCCTCTCGCCTACTCGGTCTTCTTGAGTGGGCCGCGCTCTCAAGTCCGCGATGTTGCCGACACCTGCGCCAGTTGTGCCTTTGTCGGTGTTTCGTCTCTTCCTGCATGTAATCAAGGGGCGCTGGAGCCCTTTTTTCCCCCTCTCCCTCATGTGCCTCTGCTCGGACGCAACTTGACCGTACACTCTCGCAGTGGATGGGTTTGAAAGGCATTGGTTTCGCGCACGTTTGCGCTGACGCAGAGCGGAGCGCTGCAAACGAGCGTTTGCACTGACTCACCACTTTGCTCGTCTCGTGCACGAGCCAAGCTGACTCATGGAAGAGACTCATCACCAACCCCTTTCTCTTTCCCTATACCCTTCTCTTTCCCCTGTCCGACTCTCTCACCCCCCTCAACACGGCGCCTACGCTCGTGGGCATATCAACACCTTCTCGCACCCCTGCGTATTCTGCACAGCACCAGCGTCGATAACGGCATTCACAGCATTCGCATCGTATTGGCAAGGGACAGACGCACACACAGATCTGCAACGCACGCCGAGGGTTAGGCCCGTATTGGATGGAGACATGAAGCCGACGATGCACTGTGTACTGTGGCGGACACCGCAGCTAGTACTGGTCGTCCTCTTGGCAGCTCTTTATTTCTCGTACGCGTGGGCGGCGGAGGATATGAGCGAGGATGGCGCAAAGGTACTGGAGCTCATCTCCGGGGGCTCCACAGCAACCTACAGGCTACCAGACTCCATGGTGGTGCTGAACGACGCCAACTTCGAGTCCTACCTCTTCCCTAGCAAGCCTGCGGCTCCACGCGCGTTCCTATTCCTTTGCTACTCACCCTGGTGCCTTCACTGCAAATATCTTCTACCGCTGTTTCTGAATGCCAGCATGCAATTGGACCTGATGAGAGTGCCGCACAGTAACTTTGCAGTCGTCGACGCGCAGAAGAACACGGCCGTGTCGGCTTACTTCCAGGTGGAGCGCTTCCCCACCCTCCTGTACACCACTGGGAAGGGCAAGCAGTGGCATGTGTACGAAGGCGGCAACACGCAGGAGGGCTTCATGCAGTTCTCGGCTTACCTCCAGCACGCCGTGGTCAGCGGCAGTTTCTCAGAGGATGTCACAGATGTGGCACGGTTCACTGAGGTCGAGGAGAGGAGCGGCACGGCGCGTGTGCCATGCTACGTGTACGTCCCGGCCACTTCCTCCAGCGCCCCTGAAAACCAGCACACAGCCCGCTGGAGCCACGCAATCGATGGCGCGGCGTCCGTCAGCAACATTCGGTTCGCCGTCATCTACGAGAAGGCGCAAGCGGCGGGCTGGGCGGAGCACGCCAGCGAGAAGTACAAAAAGGTGGTGGAAAAGGCGAAGGCTTGCGTGGCGGCGGGGATGGCCAGGGGCCCAGAGGGCGAGGCCCTTGTTGTCTTCTCCGATCGCTATCGCGTGCCCCGCTGCTACTCGGGACCGTGGCTGGAGGAGCGCCGGGCCGCCATGCCGTCGAAGCACAGCAGCAGGTGGAGCACCGCTGACGGTGCGATAACCATGAGTGCGCCACTCGAGAACTTTTTGGCCTTGAGCGGCTTTCACGCCGTCGAAGGCGCTTCATCAGCCATGTTCACCACTCTCGCACAGTTTCCGAAGAACTACTTGGGCGTGCTCATGACGGATCGCCCCATCGACGACAAGGACACAGAGTTTGTACCGGTGCTGCGCGAGATCGTGCAGGCCGCGAACGACGCTCTCGAGCACAAACATGGAAGCGACTTGCCCGTGGCGAAGGAAATGCGCATCCCTCGCGTCTCGTGGTCGTACATTGATGTGGTGCAGTACGAGGTGTGGCGCTCGCGCTACGACGTCCAACTGGATGAACTGCCGGCTGTCGTGATCATCGACACGAAGCGCGACCGCTTCTTCAAGATGCGCACCCGTGTGCCGCGCTTTGAGGCGATTAAGAGGGACACGCCTTGGAAGATTGGCGGGGAGCAGCACCAGCTGATCGCGCAGTTTGCCCAAGATGTGCTGGCGGACGTGTACAAGGCACAGAAGCTGTCGGTCGCCGGCGCCGTGGCCGAGTACCTCTCCCACTACCCCGGCTTCGCTTACCTGTACGAAGCGCTCAACTATGAAGACTTTGTCTTCGACGCTGTGGTAATGGCCCTCAGCTTCTTTAGTTTCTTACTCTTCCTAGCGATTGTGATGGAGCCGCTGATGGAGTGGTACAGAGCACGCTCAACTAAGAAACCACCCAAGGCTAAGATGGATTAGGGCTGCCTCGGCAGCACCCACGCCACGTGAGTCTGTAAGCTGAAATGGCCGTTTCGATGACAGCCGCGGCCTGCCACTCGCTCTGTCTCTGTCTTTTTCTGCCTGTTCCGTTGCCGAGCGTCACTGATGTTCTGTGCGCCTGCGCCGTACACAATGTCTGCAGCTCCTTGAGAAAAACAAAAATGCTGGCACATTCGACCTTTTCTTCCCCGCCCCATTTGCCGATGGTGGGGAAGTGCGCGGCACACTGCAAGTGCCAGCGGAGGAGCTGCCTCAACATCGATCAAGGGAATTACGGAAAGAAAAACAAAAAAGCGTCTCCCATCCCTTTTCCTCCTTCCGTTCGCGGAGAAGGCAGCAGCGCCATCTTTCTGCCGACGTGAAAGCCCTGGATAGACCAACTGGGGACTCCAGGGGGTGAAGGAAGCAGCCGCGGGCCCGAGTGGCCCAGTAGCGCACTGTCAGCCGACGATGAGCAGCTGCAGTAGTGGAACGGTGTTGTGGTGCTGGGGATGGGGAGGGGGGCTGGCTGGCAAAGAGCTTTCGCCATTGGCTCATGGGATAGGCGCGCATGTGCGTCGGCCCTCCCCTCCCCCCGTTTCTTCTCGCTTTCTGCACACGTGAATAGAAGAACACATGGGGTGGCAGGAGCCGGCGTATGCAGCGCTGCTCTTCCCCTCTTTTTTTTTTTCGGGTATGTGTGCGTTACTCAAAGGCGTGCGTTTCGGTGCGTATGCCCGTGTCTGTGTGTGCACCCTTCTACACCTTTCTGTTGCGTCTCGCGTTCCCCTTTGCGCTCCGTCCTCTCCTCCCTTCGTGCCGCTGTGCTCGACGCCGCCTCCTTTCGCCTGCCACGCCTGCAGTCACGTCCTCCCATACACACACACACACAACGACCTAGTGAGAGTGTCTCTCGGTCCGCTTTCCCTTCATTCATCTCCGTAGCGACACTCTCTCATTGCATATTTGTCGTTTCGCCTGCGCTGAGCGCCGCTGCCGGTTAGCGATGCTCCGTCTCTCTCTTCGACGCTGGTGCGCCGCCGCGGTCGGCCACTCGTCGACTGCAGGGGCTCATGTGCCGACGCTGGTGACCACGTTGCCTGACTTCTATGGCAAGAGCTTCTCCGTCTCACCACGAGCGTGGGCCCAAATTACGCGGAAGAACTTGGAGGAGGGCTTCGCAAACGATGCGCGCTACCTGCGCCTCGCCGTCGACTCGGGCGGCTGCCACGGCTACATCTACAAGTTTTCTTTTGAAACAAACGAGGGGTTCAATCGAGAGGAGGATGTGGCTATCGCCGAGTCGGACGCGGTATCCCCAAATCATGAGGCGTTTACTGGCGCGCAACCGTCGCCGCGTGTGGTTGTTGATACACTCAGCGTTTCTAAACTCGAGCACGCAAGGCTGGACTACCACAGTGAGCTGAAGGGGTCCGCGTTTGTGGTGGTGGGGAATGAGTTGGTCGACGAGTCTTGCGCCTGCGCCATGTCCTTCTCGATGCGGAAAAAGACGCGGCCATCGGAGGCGTCATCGTCGGGCGCGAAAGGGGCGTCTGCAGGAGATGGCGGCGCGACTGCTCCCTCGGCGGGTGTTTTTTCAGTGGCGAATGCGCGCCCAATATCTCGCCGCACCACAGCGCGAGGCCCTTCGTGAAAATGGCTCGGCTCTCGGTACCTCTAACGTGTTTCTGTCCACTGCCTGCACAGTATGTGAATGCTTCTCCTGGACTTCACACACACACACACGCACAGGCACAGATTCGCACTATGAAGCCCAGGGGCTTTTGTGCTGCCCTCTTTCTGTCTCATCGCTGTGCCAGCTGCAGCATCCGGTGACATACGCGACTATTCTGTCTCTGGCATTGACGTTACCGTGCTGTTGCGGAGTTTTGCTCGCGTGGTCTCGGCGACGCTGAGCGAGTGGTCGGAGGGCGGGTGGCCACCTGAGTCTCGTCAAGGGCTTCACTGCGCTGCTCGCAGCCTCTCTTCCCTTTGTGTCTGTCTGTGCGTCCGTCGCTCGGTTTCGATGCCGTCTTCTCGGTCTGCTTGATCTCGTCACTGCCATCCTTGTGAAGTGTGGCGCGCGCGCAGCAATGAATCCTTATGGATTCCACCACCTATGCACACACACACACACGGACATGAACGCTTGCTTTCTAGCCTGCTCGACTCTCTCAGGGCTAACGCGGAAGAGCGGCGGGCGGAGGTGGGCATGCGAGGACTTGATAGCCGTCGCTCAGCCCCTAATGCGAAGCCCGTGCGACACCTCCGCTAGGACTGCCAATGATGGTAAGAGTGGTGGGCTGCACAGACATTTTCACACTTGCCCACCCATTGGCTGCACTCCCGCTCCTTCTCCAGCGCGATCGCACCCTCTCGATGCCCCGGGCTGGCGTCCCCCTCTCTTCATCCTTCCATCCACGCACACCCACATGAACGCTTGCGCTGACGCGCCGTTTTGCTCACGTAAGCGAATGCTCACGTGTTCCTGCGAAGTAATGGGGGCCTCTCTACGATCTCCGCTGGCTCAGCGACACTTCTCCAGTAGCATCCAACGACCCCAACCCAACTCTTTCTTCTCGGCCGCCTCCCTTGTTGCCTCCCGAATGCTTCTCGTCACGTGATAAGGGTAAGGTGCGGAGGGGCGGGCGCTTTTCACGCAGCTCCGTCTCCCCTCCTCCCCAACAAGAAACAAGCTCGTGCTAAAAGCCCTAGCCTCCAGAGGAGCTGACAGCTGCTTCATCTGAAAAAAACGCACGCCCTTCTCTCTTCCATAGAGGGTACACACCGATCCGCCCACCCTCACACATTAGACTATCATGGCGGACAATCGCTCTCCCTCTGCTGCTTCGGCAGCGTCTTCAGCGTGCTACGTGTATCGGCTGAAGCACAACCCATCGTGGACAAAGTTCGGCATGCATCCAAGGGTGCTAACCGATACGAATGCTCGCCCCGGTCATCTGACATCGCCCTGCGCATCCGCACACAGAGCGTCTGAGTCGCACTACGCCGCGCCTTCTGCAAACGCGTCATTTCTGTGCACGACATCGGCACGTCAGCCGGCGTCAGTAGCAAGCGTGGCTTTAGTTGGTGCCCAAGCAGCTTTGCGACACGAACAGTGTCAACGGGTGCATACAGCTTCGCGGATAACCGATCTGCGGTCATCTGCTGTCCACGCTAGTGGTCCTCGAAGGGCTGCTCACCCAACGGCGTCAGGCAGCGCATTCATGACTCCGAGGGCTCGTGGCGATGGCGGGGTAAAGGGGTGCGCTCCCGAAAGCGCTTCATGGGAACAAGCTGCGTTGCCACGTGAAGAAGCACCGCTGGCGGTGACGCCGATGTCCACGACCTTAACGAGCGAGAGCGGCTCTGGCGATCAAGGCGGCGAGATGCGTCGTATTTCTCGCGACGCACTTAGCTCTGCCTCAGCAGATTTATCGTGCAGAGCAGAGGTGACTTACGATCCTCCGATTCGATACTCAGCCCTTTCTCTGCAGACGGCATCGTTGTCTCGCGCGAAGGACTCGCATCTAAGAGGCTCTGCAGCCCTTGTTGCAGTAGCGGGGCCGCTGGACGCTCTCTACGTTCCGCTGCGCCGACCTGCCCCGCGAGGCTGCGTGGCAACACGGCAGAACTTTTCAATTTCTGAAGGCGCGCGTCGCACGAGATCGTCTGATAGATCAGCGATGAAAGCGGGAGCAGTTACGGGTGGTTCTAGGGAGGCACGCGTCGTTCGCTGCGGCATAGTCGGTGGTGCACCTGAGGCGGACACCTACAGAACCAGCAGCAGTGCCTACGGGCGTGGGTGCTGAGGAGAGGAGTACCGGGCCGGTTGCTACACATTCACGCAGATCATTGACCCTTCTCTCCCTGACGCTTCCGTACCCCGCACAAGCACCCGCGTTCGACTTTGCGCCTAAAGGGCTCCATAGACACAGAGAACTGTACATATATATGTATATATATACATATATATATATGGGCGCTCATAGACGCCAACTCGGCCTGGAGGGATATGCTTTCTCGACGTGAGCGGGAGCTCGTTGACAATGAGGTGGAATGGGGAGGGCCCAATCGACAACGAAAACGGAGAAAGAAAAGAGGAACCAAGGAAGCTACGGCCGCCGTCGCAACGCCATTCATGTGGGGCACACTTCTACCCGCCCATACAAAATCGCCACCCTCCAGCACCGCGCTTGACACCTCGATGGCGGCACGCCGCACCTTCTTTCCCTGTAATGTTTCCACCAGAGGCAACGCAGAGCGATATCTCCTATACACCTGATGGGGGATGCTGCCTGCGCCCTTAGCTCCGTTTCTACTCGTCACCGCTGTGCCCTGCCATCTCCTTGTCGCACCCTGTTACACCTCACTCGTGTGTCCGCAGATGCTAATTTTTCAAGCCTGCGTTGACACTTCCGTTCCTGAAAACTACCACCACTGTGTCATCATCGACTCATCAAAGGAAAGGCCCCCTTTTTTCTCTCTTCTTGGTTCTTTGCTGCATTATTTACTCTTGCGTCCGTCCAATCTGCAGTGCTTACTGCTCACCTCCCCTATACCTCTGCCTCGCCTATCTTTTTCGTTCCCTTAATCTTTTCGTTTCGCTTGTAGTTTCGTTTTACGCATTCCCTCGGCCCTCTCTCCCCCGGCAGTGAGGGACTCACTCGTGGCGACCTCCTTTTTTCTCTGAGCTGCCGACCGAAGAACAAAGGCGGAAGGAGAAAACAACACACAAAACTACCCAGTGAGCGAAAGTGAGGCCGATTTTTCTTCCTTCAGTCTTGTAGAAGCCTTCAGTTCTTACCGAGCAGACCTGTCAGCTTCTCCATCATCGTTTTCTCGAGAGCGGTGCTGTCCGCCTTTCTTCCCGTTTTGCTTTCTGCTCCTGCGTCTTTTTCTAACCTGCGCTTCTAGGGACACCCCCCCACTCACACCCAGACATACACATACAGACGCCCGCGTGTGCACACGCGTATTTCTGCATGCTTGGAACGGTTCATTTATGCGCTTAACCTTCTTTTACCATCATAGGCACACAAATTGCTAGCAAGGCAGCTCCGGGCACGGGGGGACAGTAAGGAGCAACTTCGATATCGCAGTAAGCTGCGAGGTTTCTTTCAGCGCGCAGCTCATACACCCACCCCTTGCACGCGCTCATACACAAACGTGCACCTGCGCAGAACACTCACGGGGAGGTTCAAAGAAAAAGCGAACGTCGAGAATTCGTCAGCTTCACTTTCTGTTTTTGCTCTTGGCTCACCCCGTGCCACTAGTTCGTGGAGCTTCCGTTGCTCTCTCTCCCCCTCCCTATCTCTCCTCTTCTTTTGTTTCCGACGTGTCTTTCTTTGTCTCTTTCCTCCTCTTTGTCCAGCTCTCTGCCTCTGTGACTGCGTGTGTGTGTGTGTGTTACCCTCCCTCTTGAATACCAGTGGTGTTGCGGCTCAGCGCTTCTGTTTCCCCGACTGCTCTCCCTCTCCTCCCCCCTAATTGGCACTTCTGCTTTTCCTCCCCGACTGTTTCATCACGTCTGTCTGTTGCTGCAAACGGACGTGGCTTCTGCTCGTTGTGTACGTCTTCCCTCCCTTTCGCTTTCCCTCTCTGCCGCCAAAAGCTGCCTCTGCGGTCCACATTACCCCTCACCTTCTCCCTGGTACCTTAGTTACTGGCGCGCTGCCTCACCGCGTGCATCCTCTCAGCAGGGAGCTGGCGACCACCATGGATAAAGGATGCGAAGATGCGAATGGATCGGGCCGCTGTCATCACAAGTCCAATGCGCTTCGAAAATTCTTTCACAAAAGTCTGTCCGATCGCAGCATGACGCCAAAAACTGACGATGGCTCTCCGATTGCTAGAGGGGATAGCAGTAGCAGCCCCGGCTCCGCGCGGGAGCCGGAGGAGTTAGAGGACCACATGCTTGGCAGTAACTTCGACAAAACAGAGCTCTGCATAGCGTGCGGCTTTCCTCGAGGCAGCAGCGTCTGCTGCCCAGTCACGCGGCGCCACCACGGCACCGATGAGCCCATGGCATCTGGCAGACACCGCTCCAACCACCTTCGCCTGCACCCCGCCTCGAAGGGCATCTTTGCAAAGATGCGGGTTAAGTTTCCTCTGTCGCCCGTTCGTCACCATCACCGGTCGAGGCGAGTGGGAGAGGAAAGTGGAAGCTCGACCGCCGGGGAGCTGCATCCCTTGGCTCAGGGGGTGGAGGATACCGTCTTCAATGGTGCAGATGGGCATGCACTCAGGGTGGGGACGCCGCGCATGGGAGGTGCGGGTGACCCTTTGAGCCGGGAAAACGGCATAGAGAGCTTCGACAACGGCTTCCACGCGCATCCGCTCAGCGGAATCGACGTGCGCGAGGCTGGCGACGGAGTGGACGGGGCTTCCAGCCAAGACGAGGGCGCGGCGCAGTACTACTGCTACACGGACGAAAATGGCTACACGTACTGGTACACGCAAGAGCTGCAGGACCCGGCACAACAAGAAGAGTTCGCGGCCAGCGCAGAGGCGGCGCAAATGAGTGAGCAGGCGACCAACTTATGCTGCGATGCCCAGACTGGGCACGCTGGGGCAAACTTCTCACTGCCAGCGGGCTCTTACATGTGTGAGTACGTGGATGAGAACGGGCAGACGGTGTACTGCATCTACACACCTGAGGTGGATGGCGCCCAAAACAGCACGGGAGAAGCGCCGTTGCAGACGGGGAACACCAACAATGACCGCGCGCCCTCTACGTCGACCACCTCGGTCGCCACACCGCGCATCGCCTCCACAGTTTCAAGAGATGCCACCACGTCATTTAAGCACAGGACACCGGCCGCGTTCTTCGCCTCTATCACCGGTGCTTTGAAGTCCCGCCGCAGCCACCGTACCCGCGGCCATGCAGACCCTCTTTCCCTCTCTCTCAGGGAAGACATGGATACAGATCCGCCGGCCCCAATGGGGACTGTGACCAGCGAGACTCTCACCAGCCCCGACAATGATGTGATGCACCCATATGACAATGAAGTGGAGGAGTTCATGGAGCTCCTCAATGAAAGCGAGAAGAAACGCTTTCTGAAGGAGCGCAAGCGGCTCATTAAGGAACTCGCCGCGAGTGAAAAGAGGGAGCGTGACGCGCTTACAAAGCAGCGACACGATGGCATGGAGGTGCTAGGACGGGAGGAGCGCACTGAGATCTTGGCGCTTCGAAATGATCAAGACATCAAGACACCTCATAAGCGCGTGGGGAAGGCTTAGGCCTTTTTTGCTCTTTCCACGAGTTATTCTGGCACGAAGACATCCGCTGGTACACGCCCACGGTCCTGCTCGAAGGCGCGAACGGGGGGGTGTCTGTCGTTCGAGGAAACAGCGAGTCATCTAGACGCACGCGCCGGGTGAGCCGGAGGAGGAAGTAGTCAACCGGCTTTAGGCTAAGGCCCCCAGAGACCCGTTGACCTGCACGCATGCCACGCCCCCCCTCCGTCGCATCACGCCGCGGTATTCTATACTGAAGGGCGGAGACACTCGACGCTGGAGTCTGAAAGACTCGGTGGTGCGATGCGGGGTGCTCTCGCCGCGTTCCCGGCACCTCCGCCTCCACAGCCCGACGTGGAAGGTGCCCGCGCATGCCGCACGTGCGCGCCCTTTGGGGGCGGTCTGGCGCGGGTCTGCTCGCACCTTTCGTGGCTGCCTATTGATGCGCTGCTCTCCGGGTGCTTTGCTTGGATGCGGAGCAGCACGCCAGCAATGGCTGAAGGCGCGTGCGCACGCGGCTCGCATCTCAGATCGCGGGGCCCGCTTCGGGGCGCCAGCCGCCACTTGCGGCACGAGGCCGCAGAGCACCGCAGCGACCGAGTTGCGGTTGATGGCGCACTGGCCACTCGGGCGGTGCGGCGGCGGTGCTCGAGTCGTAGGTGAGGCAGTCGAGTGCCAGGGTGGCGCCTCCGTGGCCTCGGCTTGGCCAGGCCGCCCTTTAGTGTCGCAGGTCGGGTGGTGCGAGCCGGTGCCCATTCCAATAGCCTGAAGAGTGCTTGGGCGAGGGGGGAGGGCAACGCCGCCTGGTGTTTGATCCAGAGCCTCTCGCGCCACCAGGCCACTCTTGGGCGTGCGGCCAGACGTGAAGCGCATCCTTACTGCAGGGTCAGTGTCTCCGCTGCATCCTCGCGAGCGGGACGACAGCCCACATCTACACGTATGTCCTGATATATGAAGACGAAGAGGCCACTGCCGCGCTGGCTGTCTGGGAAGCCGACGGCCTTACCGCCCTGTGGGCTGACGCGCGCCTCTGGCAGAATGCGGCCTTGTAGCGACGATCCGCGAAGGGACCGGAGTCGCCCGCAGCGCTTGGTGGCGCTCAGCCTAGTGCAGTACCGTAGCTTGCGGCGCCGGCTCAGGGCCATGGCAACGCTCCACGCCACCGCCGCGCCCGAAAAGCAGAGCAGGAGTCGACCGATGCGTGTATTTTGCTGAGTTGTCGCCGCGACTTGAGACGAGCTGCTACGACCATGATCATAGCCGTGTGTCTCCGCAGCGCCGCGCCGACACCGACCTCTCCGTCAACATCAGAGAGTCCGCAGCTGGCAGGAGCTCTGTGGCTTTCCACAGAGGTCAGTTACTGACTCCTGACGCCGCGCGATAAGGCTGCCGGCGTCAGAAGGGCTCGAGGTGTTGGGAAGAAGAGAGTCGCCGACGTGTGCACGGTCTTTGCTGAGGCATCAGGAGTGAGACAGAAGGCTCGACCATCGGTAGAGGCAATACCGTCGGCGTGGGCTGGAGTACAAAGTGATCCTGGGGGATGCTGAGATGCAGCGAGGGAAGGCGTTTCTCCGCCTGCTACGCGCGCCTTTTCCCACGCAGCACCTGTGAGGTTCTACGCGAGGTTGCGATGGCCGTTGCGTTGCCGCTACTTCGGACAATGGACACAGGCGAGAACCGCCCCCGCCTCCGGCCCCCGAAAAAGAGAGACAAGGAAGAGCTAGGAACACACATCTAACACACACACACACACGCCAACGTCAGTGAAAGTGGAGGCGTTGTACAGTTGCCTAACAGCCTTTTTTTTTGGGTTCTTTGTGCTTTTTTTCTCGACTTTTTCCTTTGGCCTACCAAAGGATGAGACACACACACACGACGCACGACGCAGTCTTTGCTTACAACTTGTGCCTCTTTCGCTCCTGCCTCTGTGTGCATTGGTCTCTCTCTCTCTCGCTGTGTGTGTGTGCGTGTGCTTGCACATGCTGTTTTGTCACTCTGTGTGGGTGCTGTGCTGCTGAATTCGGCGATGATTCCTGTTACACGCGAAAGGCGACAACCTTCGTGCCTTTCCTATTCGCCTCCGCCCATCGGCCGATGGGCTATTTTTGCGCACACGCATGCTGTACACACGGGGGAAGGTCAGCATTTAGTCCACCACATTGCATCCCTCTCTTCTTACCTCCTGCTGCTATTTACCCTTGAGGCGGAGGGTAGCTTCCTTTGCGAAACACATCTATACTGCAACGCCTATACAAAAAGGCCGTTCTCGCTCTTGACATGATGCACCGCTGCCGTCTCTTGACCGCCTCGTGGAAGACAAAGGTGGACCCCAAGAACCCTCGGCGTATTGTGCACCTGCCTAACCGAACTCCTTGCATGGTGCCATTGGAGGCTGGCAGGAAGTATTACTGGTGCTCCTGCGGGCTCAGCAAGACACAGCCCTTCTGCGATGGCGCCCACCGCGCGTACAATGAAAAGCACCAGACAGACCTGAAGCCGAATGAGTTTACGGTAGAGACATCGAAGAAATACTTGCTGTGCCGCTGCAAGCACACGGACAACAGCCCATACTGCGACTTATCGCACGTTGGCGTTCTCTTCCGCACGATGGTGGGCATCGAAAAGATCCCAAGTGACAAGTAGGGAAAAGGCGTGCTCGCAGTAACGTCCAAGCTGACGCCGCACAGCCAAGCAACCCCGAAGCGAAGCAAAGTATCGTCTCCTTGTTTTTCTCCTGCGCATCGCCTCAAAACCCGGCGCGACGGATCGCTAATATAGGGCTCAATGCCCCCCAGCAAACCTGGACAAACAACAACAACAAAGGCAGAACAGACGGAGCGAGTCCTACAAGCCTGCAGAGCCGCTGAGCATCCTTGTACATCCATGCGCATGGGCGAGACTCGTTGCACTTTCGCTTTATTTTATTTGTATGTGGCTTGCCTCTTTTTTTTATCTGCGCTTCTTCTCGCTCTTTCCCTGAAGCGCATCCAATGCGTGTCGAACCCCTCACTCCGAACTCGCTGTTATTTTATTGATTTCCTGTTCACTAGGCTTCCGTTTTGGTTTGTTCGATTGGTTTTGCCGTGCCTGGGCGAGGGCTCTTTTAGCTCTGGTGAATAAGGTGGGTGCCACCTCCTCCTTGCCTTTTCCTAACCTCCCTCCTTGACAGTCACGCACGAATACACACTCTCTTCTGTCCCCCCCTCCTCCTCCTCTTCCTCCTTGTTGCACGCACACGTCCTCGGGCGACTCTGTTTTTACGTTGGAGTGCAGCGCTCAGGCCCGAAAAAGGAGAGTTGTGATTTGGGGAAGAGATGGCGAGGAAGGCGGGTGCGGAGGCGAGTACCTGCGCTACGTAGTTCTGTTGCAATGGCTCAGACTCCATGGGCGCACATGATTTGCTGAAGCTCGCCTGTCTCAGTGGTGCGCAACGTGAGACACGCCAAGAAATGCATCCACCTTTCCAAGGCATTGTATGGCATAGCCGACAAGTGTGTGTGTGTGTGTGTGTCTGAGTGCCTCTGACAGCGCGCGCAATTGCTCGGCTCCGCTTTTTGGCCGGCGACCGCTTGCCACTCCCTACCCTGCCCTTCTCTTCGATGAATGCATGACTCCCCGACAGGCAAGTGATGCTGCCCGAGAGTTCATCAACAGCGTGGCTGGCACCGGTCTGGCACTGGAGCGTACGTCCCCTTCCTCCGATCTTCTCTTCACCTACTTCCCGCATGACCTCTTTACTCATGACCATTGGTCTGCACCGCCATCCACCCACCTCACCGCTGATGAATAACCACCACGATACTCGCGTAGTAGTCACGTAAGCGAAGGACGCCCCCCCTTTCTTCACCTTTCTGCTGTTGTTCTTTGAGGACACATACAAGGAAACACAGAATCCTCACCCCCGCCGACAAGGACCTGATCAGTGATGTCGGTTAGCTTCTCCACCCTGGTCCAGCGCGCCCGCCCGGCGTCGAACCACGCGACATCGTCCGCGTTTCGCGAAGTCCTCAGCAAGATACCGCCGACTAATGTCTCTACGCTCGGCAACGGCGTGCGCGTGGCGTGCGAGGAGAACCCGCTGTCCAAGCTCGCCACCGTTGGCGTGTGGATGGACGCTGGGTCCCGCTACGAGCCTGCTGCGTACGCCGGCACGGCCCGCGTCCTGGAAAAGTGTGGCTTCCTCGGCACGACGAACCAGACGGCTGAGCAGATTGCGAAAGCTGTCGACGAGCTTGGAGGCCAGCTGGAGGTGAACGTGGGCCGCGAGCAGACGTACCTGTACATGAAGGTTGTGAAGGAGAACACTGACCGCGCTGTGGGCCTGCTGGCGGACGTGGTGCGCAACGCTCGCATGGAGGATGCTGACATCGTGAAAGCGCGGGCCTTGGTGCACGAGGATCAGCGCCTGTTTGAGGAGCGCCCGGACGATATCGTCATGGACAACTTGCACCGCTGCGCCTTTGACAGCACTCCATACGGTGTGGGTACGCCACTCTACGGTACCGAGGAGGGTGTGAGGAAGGTGACGGCCGATCAGATGCGCCGCTACCGCGCCAGCACCCTCGCCGGCAGTCGCGTGGTCGTTGTCGGCAGCGGTGGTGTCGACCACACCATCTTGGAGAAGGCCGCAAAGAGCTATTTTGGCGACCTTCCCCAGGCTCCGGAGAAAGCCGCGGTCGCGATGCCCGAGTCGCGCTACGTCGGTGGTGAGTACCGCCTGTGGAACCTGCGCTACAAGACGGTGAACGTGGCCTGGGGCTTCGAGACCTGTGGTGCCGCGTGCGAGGACAACATCCCGCTCGCCCTCGCGTGCGAGATCCCGGGCTCCTTTCACCGTTCACAACACGAGCTTGGCCAGCACGCCATGCACCGCGTGCTGAAGACCTTCTCCTCGCTCGACCACTCCACCCCGACCAACACCCACTTCAACGAGAAGTCCATTGAGACGGCGAGCCCGTTTCTGCACAGCTACAAGGACATCGGGCTGTGCGGCATGTACGTGGTGGGCCGTCAGGCGATGGGAGGCCCGGGCGATGGTGGTGTGATTGTGGAGGTGTTGCAGTACACGATCGCCGAGTGGTGCCGGTTTGCGCAGAAGATGCTGCACGAAAACGAGCTCGCCCAGGCGAAGGTGAACATGAAAGCGCAGCTGCTCTTCAATATGGACGGTAGCGCGAACTCAGCCAAGGACATTGGCCGCCAGGTGCTGCACTACGGCCGCCGCGTGCCGCTGACGGAGATGTACGACCGCATCGATGACACTACGGGCAACAACGTCCAGGAGGTTCTCCAGCACTACTTCTACGGCCGCAAACCTGTGTACAGCTACCTCGGCTACATCTCGGCCATCCCTAACTACGACTGGACGCAGCACTGGACATACAAGTACTGGTATTAGGCCGTCGAGGGCGAGTGCCAGAGAGAGAGAAAGGGGAGAGGAGTGAAGAGAGAGCGAGGGGTGGGGTGTGACGTCGCAGCAGGACACAGTTCGATGAGAAGTGAACGTGTGCTTGTGTAACGACAGGCAGTCTCGCGTGCACACACAATGCCCGAAACGCGACCCAATTCACCGCATTTGTGTGGTGGTTGCCCTGTGCTCTGCTCTACTTTGCCGCACTTCGTGACCCGCTACCTGCCGTGCGCAAACGTTCCTTACGGCTCTCTTTCTCGGTGTCGGTCGTCACCCCCTTGTCATTCCGTCCTTTTAAGGTTGTAGGAGCGCATACACAATGCTCACCGACACACGATCATGCTCACACATACTTGTGCGTGTCCTCCTCCTCCTCTCCTCCTCCCTCTCTGTGTGTGTGTGCATGCATCTCACGGCGGAGATGGGGCCTACTGTTTGATGAAAGAGCACAATAAAGACTACAGAGAGAAGCGAATGGGTAACGTGATGGGTGCGAGGAAACATGCGAGGCGCATAGGGATGAGTGCCCGTGCACGCGTACTTGCTCGCACGTGTGTGCCCGTGTGGGCGGGTGTGGACGCCCATTTTTCGATATGTCGGACTCACCACGGAAGGTGTCTTTTCGTCTTCGTTGTACCCTTTTTCGCTTTATTCTTTGTTCCCCCTTGATACGTCTTAACTCCTTAGGAAATGTGTGTATGTGTGTGTGTGTGATAGCCTGTCATTCATGCCGTGCTGAGCACTAATGGCATCTATGCATCCCCCCCACACGGTTATACACAGTAGTGTAGCGGTTTTAGTCTGCCGTTTCTCCGTCTCTGATTCGCCGTTCGTCGTCTCCATGAGGTCGTTTGTAGAACATCCCACGTCAGCATCATGAAGGTGAGGCAGCACATGGGCACCTTTGTTCCTGATCTCAGCAACTTTCACTAAGAAAAGAAGAGCCAAACAGACCCCCCAAAAAAAACGAAGAAGTGTACACAAACACACACGCTGGTAGGCACCGGTGCGTTTTTCGGAGACGAAGAGAGCGCTGGAGGAAGGGCCGGTGTGCGCGGATCTGTTCATCTCTGGCGCTGTGGAGGGAGAGAAGAGGCACTGAAAAAAATTGTGGGGCACACAGAGAGATACTCTGTCACAACTTCTGCGTTTTCCTCTTCTGACACCCCTCTTCCGCTGCGCCCGCTCTTACCGTCGCCTCCCTCTAAGGGTGCAGCCCTGCGTTGGCGCAGCTGCAGGGCAATCTGCCGTTGAGGCTGTCAGGGAGCCGCTGGGCTTCTTCAGTGAAGAATCGGGTACGCCCTTGCTGCGGCAGTGAGGACCGTGCGCGTGTGGTTGTCCAGGCGACTCCCCACCTTCCTCCCTCTCTCTTCTCTCGAAAGTGTCTCGACGCACTTCGAGAAGCGGCCAGGGCAGACAATGGTGTGACTGACACCTCTCAGAACCGAGTCATCGCATTCGGCAAACGCTAATCGTTACCGTTTACTCTCTTTCTTCCTCTCCTTTGATGTTTACCGCTCTCACTTCCATTCGCGTTGCCGTATGCATTACATGCGTGCCCACGAACGCTTCAACATATTTCTGAACACCTTTGTGCGTGTGTGTGTGTGGGAAACCACCACCACGAAGAGCGGTGTCCTTAGCCATTCCCCATACCCTCTCATCGTTTCACATCTCTCTCTTCGCGCCGTTCCGCACCATCTGAGGCTTCCCTCCTCCTCGCCTGTCGTCTCGCTCACCTTCGTGTGGAGGTGTGAATGATTCTGTGTGTGTGTGTCGTTGATTCGATCGTGGCTGTATTTTTCTCTCTGCCACCCCCTTCTGTCTCGTCTTCCCTCCCCTCTTCTCTCGAGTTTGGCTATTAACTGTCTCTGTGTGTGTGTGTGGGCTCCTTCTCCTTTCCGCCTCTCCCTCCCTCTCTCTCTCTCCTTTTCTTCCGCGTTTCCGTTTAGTTCGGTCGGTGTGCTGTTGCTCTCCCTTTTGTCGTTGTTCGTCTCCTACTATGAATTGGATTGCCGATTTCAACTTTTTACTTTCCTCCCTCTTCTCCTCTCTTCGCCATTGAGTGCGCACCAGCGTGCGTGAGCGCGCGGACACACACCCACACTTACACTCACGCCCCTCTCTCTCTCGCTCTCTTTTCGCCTCCCCTTCTCCTCCTTTCCCCACCACCAGCGCATACATTGCTAGAAGGGACGCACATATACCCGTACCCTCAGCTACGCTGACCGCGTACCCTCCTCCTCCCCCTCCCAAAACTCACCGAGTGACTCTGCTGCTTTTTTTCTCGCTTTTCTTTCGTAGAGTCCTTTATACTGCGCCCTCTCTTTTTTTTCGTCTGTCACGAGCTACTGGAATACGCAAGTGCCTGCTTGACTCGGGCGCCAGCTTTACACTCATCTTATTGTCCCCATTATTCACATCTTTACTCTCGCCCACCTCACGAGAGAGAGGAGGAAGGCGCGCCTTCACGTGTAGGGCGAAAAAGTGTCAGGCTGAGTGTGTCTGTGTCTGTCTGTCGTGACAGCCTTTGCTGAGCTGCGCCGCCGTTGTGAGGCTGTGCGTCACGCTTACATGAGAACGGCAACGACAGAAAAAAAAGGACTCTTTTTTTTCCCTTTCGCTTTGTCACTGTCTTGTCTGTGATATCTGTGCTCTCCACTTTTCCCGTTGCTTCGCTGGGGCACTTTGGCCAACCTCCCCCCACCCCTCCTCTTCTTTGTGCAGGCACATCGCGGCAGCGCTGTGCCTGTGCATATCTCTCGCGTCTCTTCTTCCCCCCTTGCCACTCGATTGTGTCTGCTCCGTGTGTAAGTTTACTCGACTCGCTCACCCGCCTTCCGCCCGAGCAGCAGCGGTAGCCGCAGCGGTTCGTAGATGGAGTATCTTGATAGTCTCTTGAACAAGAAGGTCGAGCGGGAGCGACTCAGCGCGCGCGTTGATGGGGCGTCGTCGTTGTCCGCGGTTGCAGCAGCCGGAGCTAGCAGCAAGAACGCCAATGGAGAAGGGGCTGCCGGAGATAGGCCGGCGGCGTGTGCGGGGCCGCGACTGTGTTGGCTCTGCAACCGAACAAGTCCTTTGCGATTTCGTCTACAAGGCGGCATCCACCTCTGCTTCACGTGCTTCCGGGCGTCGTATTTATCGCTTCTTCTCCCCATGATCAACACACCTGCCAGGCGCGAGAGTGACGCGAAATTCTTGAAGCTGATCTACAGCATCGAGGACGAGAGAGCGGGGTCCGCGTCGTCGCCTGGCGACGAGTTGCTCGCCAGCGTGTATGGCGAGGTCATCGAGCCGCAACAAGCATCGTTTGTGATGAGCTCGTCCATGATGCGGCAACGACGGGAGGAGGAGGAGCAGCGCCTGCTGTCAGCGACGCGGAGTGCTGATCGTGATGGTCGCACGGGCACTACGACAGGCGCCAAATCCTGTTGGAGTTGCCCCCGATGCACCTTCCTGAACGCGGCACTCGCGCACGAGTGTGAGGCGTGTGGGTTTGTGAACCCAGGTGAGGTCATCTGCCCTGCTTGTAAGGCTCGCTGCTCTATCGGCATGATGGGCACCCCAATGTCCGAGGCGAACACTACGAGCAAGTGCGTGAACGGCGAGCCGCATTGCATCTGGAACTGCCGCGAGTGCGGCGGGCTCAACACTCTCGACGGCGACCGCTGCTCATCATGCCACCAGCCGCGCTATTGGGCATGCTCGCAGTGCACCGCACTGCACCGCATGGCGCGCGGTGAGGATGGATTGCGCTACTGCCCCACCTGCGGCGCCTACAACACCCCCGGTGACATCTTGGTCGGCCAGGCAAAGATCGACAAGGAGACGAAGTACGTCGAGATGGTGACGGCGCAGCAGGATGCGGAGCGGCGGCGCAGTGGCGCCGACAAGGACCATGGTCGCCACACCGGCGAATCAAGGGCAGCAGGGCGCTCCGCAGCCACCGCGGGGAGTGAAGACGAAATTGTCTTTGGCGTCAACGACGCCCAGACGCTGGAGGAGCGGGAGCGACAGAGACAAATCGAAAGCAATGAAAAGCGGCTGCTTTCCCGGCTGAACCGGCTGCACATCTCCCGCAACGTGCAGAAGACGGACGGAAACTGCCTCTTTAGTGCGCTGGCGAACCAGCTCTTTGGGCAGCCGCGGTTGCACTACCTCGTCCGCTCCCTCGCCACCGCATACATGAGCGAGCACTCGGAGGACTACGCCATCTTGTTTGACGGCGCGGCCGAGTGGAAGAAGTACTTGTCAGCGATGAAGGAGCAGGGCACCTGGGGCGACGAGTTATGCCTCAACGCAGCCGCTCGCTGCTTTCGAGTCAACATCCACGTCATCACGAGCGACCAGGAGCGCTGGCACATAGTTTTCCAGTACGACCAACTGGGGCACTCGCGCTCGAACTACAGTGAGGAGGCTGCGCTAAAGAACACCGCCGGGGCGAGCAGCAGGGAGTCGCGCGCCATCTTGTCAAAGTCGACCGTGGCGCAGGCTCCTCCCAAGTATGAGGGCGTGTCGCTGTTTCTCGCCTACCTCGCCCCAGTGCATTACGACGACATAACCCCCTGGCCCGTGGCACATCTTCAGCTTGGAGAGCTGCTCAGCGGGGAGCTGAACAAGCGCATGAGGCTCAAGCAGACGTCACACATTGCTGGTAGCGCTACCGTCGCCACTTCCGCTGTAGCCTCGAAAAGCCCGCCCCCCACCCCACTCTCCAGCAGCGGAGGCCGCTGCGCGGATGCTCCGAGCTTGTCACACCCGCCCGCCCGTTTGCCTTTCGCGGAGGCGGCCGCAGGGCCGTCTAGGCTGCGCACGAATTCGCCTGATAGTCGTGTGAGGTCGTACATAGAGTCGCCCACCTCGACGAACGCGACCGCGCCAGCGGTGCCGCGTTCGCGGCAGCATTCCGGCAAGCTCGATACAGATAGGGGCTCGGAGCCACCGTCGCGAAGGCCGCCTTCGTCACCCGGCTCGCGTTACTTGTCAAGAGAGAGCACCTCCTAGCTGAAATTCTCTGTGGAGCGTGTACCACGCAGGGGCGGTAGCGGAAGGAGTGAGCTTCGCGGTAGGCACAGATGGTGGAGCGCACTCACGCGTGCGCTGGTGCTTGACGTTGCTTCATCGAGGGCATACACGTTTGCGCGTCTGCCGCGCTCGTATGCGAAAAGCGCCGGCTGCTTTGGTAGGGGGTTTTCGCCTGTCCGCTTCTCAATGAGGTCACATACGACAGCTGCTGTAGTCCTTTTTTCGCCCTCCCCCTTCCTCCTCCTCCCTCTCTTTCCTCTGAGCGCACATTTTTGTCGCTGCTTCGCTCTGGCATTAGTTTTTGTCAGTGGGCGATCGACTGGCACTTCTTCTTGCTGCTGCTTTTATTCTCTCTTTTGCACCGATTCTTGTGCAGCTCTTAGCAGATGAGCTGCGGGTCGGCATGCGCGAGTGCAAGAGAGAGAGAAAGAGCGAAAGGAAAGGTGATGAGAGGTGCTGAATACGAGGGAGGGGAGGGAGGGCGGGAGGAAAAGCTGAGCGCGTGCGCAATGAGAATCGAAACAGAAAACTAAGGAGTGTGATGAGAGCGAGAAAGACCAGCAGCAGTTGGTGGTGTTGCGCTCAGTGGCAGCAGTGCCATCCAACCGGCTTTGGTGGATGCGTGGTGGCGGTGCGTGCTTGCGCGCACGTGCGCCGCTCCTTCTCTCTCCTTGGTTCTGCCTCACGTTAGGTGCGCTTCTCTGACTGACTGCGGCTGTGGCCGCTCTGGTGGCGTGCCACGCGCGCCTCTACCGCCTTTTTTTTCTCTCCCTTCTGCTGTTTCTTTTTGTTCCGCGCGCGGTATGCGTTCATCTCTCCGGGTGCATCTTTTGGGGCTCACGGGCTGCTGTGGTTGTTGGGCGCAAGCCACATGGGGTGTCCCCCCTCTCCTCCTCCCGTGTTCCCCTCTCCGAGCTTATGTCTTCTCTCTTCTTTTTTTCCGCCAGTCGGTCGGTGTTCTTCGTTGTCACTGTTCACTTCTTCCTGAGCTGGTAAGCATCCGTGCACGCTGTGTGTATGCGCCTCTGGGACGCCCTGCGCAATCGCTTACCTGACGTATCGCCTCTCGGCTTCTTCTTCGCTTGCCCCTTCTCTCGTCTCCATCGGCTTTGGTGCAGAAAGCGGCGCAAAGCGTGACTGTTCTCCTGACTTCCTTTGCTTTTGTTGCTCGTCATTGCTGCATGGTAGGAGCTGTCGCTGTGTGTGTGTGTGTGCCGCCGCCCTCGTTTCGTTTTCTCCTCCGCCGTGTTCTCCGTCCTCCTTGTTGACCTTTTCTCGCGCCCCTCCACGATGGCGATGACAACGAACTCGCCATTTTCTCTGTCCCCTCCCCGCACGCACGCTTTTTTCGCCTTTGCATTGCCTCCCATCGAAAAGATGGGCCCCGCCTCTTGGCTCTCCCACCGATGGGCTTCGTGTGGGGAGCCGCTACGGGAGAAGAGGGAATAGGGAACGGCATTCAGAGCCCGAAGGGGAGGGCTGCGTGCTGTGTGTCGAGACGCACCGGTGCAAGCGCGAGGCACACACGTGCATTCAGACACGCACGTGCTTGCCCTTCGTTGAGTTATCCCTCTCCGTCGTTTAGCATCCATGCAGGCCGTGTAGAGCGGGGAAGCAGAAAAGAGCGAACGAACCGTCTCGCCCCACAAATTCGGCAGCGAGGCCGCACAGGCACACGTGGAAAGGGCGTTCCCCCCTCCCCCTTCCCTAAAGGGCGTAGCACACCCACAGAGACTGTTACTGCACGGAAAGAATAGAAGAATCGGCGCCGCCGCGCAGAATCCACTCAAAACGGCGCCAGAATCCTCGAACGAGGCGCCTCTACATGAAAGCCATGCATTCGTGGATGCGGCGCACCGCTGATGCGATGAATGCATCGATGATGCCACCCCAGCGTGGGCGTGCTTTCGAAGGAGCCAGCGTTGGGTGTATGGACGCTTCGCTGTGTGAGGGTATGGTGTGTGTGCGTCTGTGTGTGTGTGTGTGTATGGTTGTGACTGGATCGCTTGAGCTGTCCTTTGCCTTTTATGCCTCTATCGACCGAGTCTTGCACCGTATCGGGAGCACTCAGCTCGTAAAAACACCTTTTCCAAGAACGAGTGAGCAGTCTCGACGCTGCCTCACGCACGCTGGCTCTGTGTTCCCTCCTAGCCATCGCTTGCTCCTCTTTTCCCGCTTCACAGCTGCTCGACATCCTTCACGTACCTCTCACCCCTCGCATGATCCATCCGCGCTCGTAGGCACGCAGCAACGGATACCACATGCACGGACCCCGCTCGCACACGCACGCGCGCACGCTCATGCGAACTGGAGATACGAAAGTAAACGTGACGCTTCTCTCGTCCTCCTTCAACCGCACTCCCCCACTCCCCTCTCTGGACAGAATCCGCTTCGTTGTACGCCTCTCCCCCTTTTTGACGCCTTTTTTTTCTCCAGCCACCTGCGCCGGCACACAAGTGTGCGAGTGCACTCTGAAACGAAAGACAATCGGACGTGGGATGGCCCTGCTAAGGGAGGAGTGCTACACTCCGCCTTCACAGCGCGGCGTGCTGTACTTCAACACCCTTCCGCGCGACATGCGACCACAAGAAATTCGGCTACACTTTCATCAGTTCGGTGAAGTTCGACGCATGAGGTTTCTTCCCTTCCCAAAGAAAGCCCGCCGCCCGGGTGGGCCGCTTCTACCGTTGCAGTATAAGGAGGGCTGGATGGAGTTCTCGTCCGCTAGTGATGCGCGGCATGCGGCGCAGTGTATGAATGGCCAGCCGGTAGACGTAAAGCGGCAACGCCGGTGCTACGGTCAGCTGTGGACTGTACGCTTCATGGATGGGTTGACGTGGGACTCGTTGTTGGAGGAGGCGGAAGGGAGGCGGCGGGCGCGACGCGCGGCGGAGGTCGAGGCGCGCAAAGAGGAACGGTCAATGAACGAGGCATACCGGCGAATGGCAATGGAGGCGCAGCAGCAGCGCAAGGCGAGGCGGCGCCATTGCGAGGGGGTGAAGGCAGTCAGCCAAGGCGATACAGATGCACACAGCGATGTTTCACGCCCATCCGTCGCTGAAGACAACGGAGCCTCACGCGCTCGCGACGATACAGATCGTGGCGCAGCGACGAAGTCTGCCTCCAAATCGAAGGTGCTTTCGGCAAAGAAGTGTGTGTTGGAGTCTGTGAAAAGAAAAAAGCTGCAGAGACAACAATAGGCGTAGTGGCGAGCGAGCTGAAGCGGTTGCTGTGGAAAGTATGGCGAGGGGAGGGGTGGGCGTGCGGCAGCGCTTAAGAGCGGTCTCATAAGCGCGCCTCTGGTGCCTCCTGTCTTTTTTCTTTTCGCGTTCTCGTTAGCACGCGCTTATGACATCTCTGCTGCGCGCTCTCGTTCTCTCTGCCCTGGCCTTGTACAATACTCTTCGTTGTTTAAGAGGCGCGCGCATGGCGACTTGAATGCATGCGACTGTAAAGCGTGCAGGTCTGCATATGTGTGTGTGCGTATAAGGGAGGTAGCATTTTTTTCTTTCGTTCGGATGGCACCCGCTGTGCTCGTCTCTTCATCGGCTAAGACGCCATGGCACACACGCAAAGCAGCATCAGAGCCCATAAGAGCAACAAGCGAATGCTGCTGGAGCTATGCGAGGCACGAGACCGCGGAGAGGGGGAGAGGCAAGGCTGACGCGTGCATGCGTGGGAGCGGTGGTGCGCTCAGCTCGCCTTTTCTTTTGTTCCTTCAGTCTCCCTTCGCTCCCTCCCACCTGTCGTGAGGCGCTTCTCCAGAGAAGAGACCAAGGCGAGCATGCGAGGCGCTGAAGGTGTCGCAGCGCACCGCATCAGGAGGATTCTCCCCGCGAGGGGAGGGGCAGGAAGAGGAGAAGGGCCGACGACTCCACTCCGTGTATGTGGCGCCCTCGTATGCCGTCCCCTCCATTGTTCCTCTCCGCGCCCGCTCTTCCCAGTGCATGCCCGCATCTGCCCAATGCATTCACTGCATGTAGGCTTACCCTTGACATACGCACTTCTATACTGCCGGCTGCACCAGCCGAACCACATTCTCGACAGTCGAAAAAAAAGAAAGCAGACAGACAAGCAAACTAACGCGCCCATTAACCGCCCGTCATCTTCACGCAAAGTCATCATCATCCCGCTCTCTCTCTCCCCCTCCCCCTCCTCCTCGTCCTCCCTTCTCTCGCCTGGTCGAGGCAGTGCCTTCATCACCTTTTCTGTGCCCTATTACTGGTACGTCGCACCTTTTTTTTTTGCGCTGTTTCGTCGTTGCCATTTGTCGAGTAAGCGACTTCTGACCTCCACAGCTGTCTTCAGCGCGTGCGCGCGTGTGTTCTCCAAAGAGACAAACCCAAACAGTCACAGGAGCGGCGTCGTCGTGCGGCTGCTGCACCTTTGCGCACACGTGCCTCTCTCCAGAACCTCTACCGAAGAGAAACGACCTCGCTGCTACAATCCTGCGTCTTCAGCTCGCCGTCTGCGACGTGCTTTGGACGTGGCTCTCGCTTGTGGCTCTCGTGCCGTGCTCGCACTTTTGCGTGCTCGCGTAACCGTAACGGTGCGCTTAGCCCCGTCGCACAGCGCTTCAGCCTTGGCTGTCTCTGTGTCTCGTATCGCAGCTTCTTTTTCCTCTCGCGTGCTGTGTACAGGACCACGCCATCCACCATGTCTGGCAAGAAGAAGGCGGTGGAGGCGGCCGTGAACCTGGCTACCTTGGCCGAGCCGGATTTCTGGAAGCAGCGCGTTGAAATCTTCGAGCAACTGTGGCAGCAGCAGCAGAGCCGCTATGAGTCTATGAAGGCCCCCATCAAGGTGAGCCTGCCCGATGGAAAGGTAGTGGACGCTGAGAGCTGGGTGACGTGCCCGCTAGATATTGCGAAGCGCCTGTCCAACTCCTTACCGGACAAGGTCATTGTCGCCCGCGTGGGCGAGGCGCTGTGGGATTTGACGCGGCCGTTCGAGGGGGATTGCTCTCTGGAGCTCCTCGACTGGGATGAGAAGGAGGCGCGTGAGGTGTTCTGGCACAGCTCCTCGCACGTGCTTGGGTACGCGCTGGAGCGCATTTTCGACACGAAGCTCTCCGTCGGACCGGCGCTGGAGGAGGGCGGCTTCTTCTACGAGGGCCTCACGAACCGGCCGGTGTCAGAGTCGAACTACAAGGCGATCGAGTCCGCCATGCAGGAGCTGGTGAAGCAGAAGATGCCGTACCAGCGTCTCGAAGTGTCGAAGGAGGACGCCTTGAGGCTCTTCGACTACACAGAATTCAAGAGCAAGATCCTGGCGAGCAAGGTGCCAGACGGGGGCTCGTGTACTGTATACCGGTGCGGTATGCTTATCGACCCCTGCCGTGGTCCCCACCTCCCGGACACGGGCCGCGTCAAGGCCTTCGCTGTCACCAAGAACTCCTCCTCTTACTTTGAGGGCAAGGCCGAGAACGAGGTGCTACAGCGCGTGTACGGCATTTCTTTCCCGAAGAATTCCATGCTGGCGGAATGGAGAACAATCCAGGAGGAGGCCGCGAAGCGCGATCACCGTGTTATTGGCCGCCAGCAGAACCTCTTCAGCTTCAACGAGGTTTCACCTGGTAGTGCGTTTTGGCTGCCGCACGGCACTCGCATCTACAACACCCTCGTGGAGTTCCTGCGCAAGATGTATCGGCGCCGCGGCTTTCAGGAGGTCATTTCGCCGAACATTTATTCCTCCAAACTGTGGATGGTGTCGGGCCACTGGGAGAAGTACGCGGACAACATGTTCTGCACCAAGTGTGAGAAGGAGGACTTTGGGCTGAAGCCCATGAACTGCCCAGGCCACTGCATCATGTTCGCGTCGCATCCGCATTCGTACAAGGAGCTGCCGATTCGCTACGCCGACTTTGGCGTGCTGCACCGTAACGAGCTGAGCGGTGCCTTGACAGGACTGACTCGTGTGCGCCGCTTTCAGCAGGACGATGCGCACATCTTCTGCCGCATGGACCAGATTACAGATGAGATGGAGAGCCAGATGCAGTTCCTCAGCGACGTCTACGGCGTGCTGGGCTTCAAGTTCTACTTTTACCACTCCACCCGCCCCGCGAACAAGCTTGGCTCTGACGCGCTGTGGGACCAGTCCGAGTTGTATCTGCGCACCGCACTGAACCGGTTTTGCGGCATTCCGGAGACGCTGCCTGATCCGCTGCACCCGGACAAGCACTTTCAGTATGACGGCAAGCCGGGCTCGGTCAAGAAGATGAAGGCGCTCATCAAGAAGGCGGAGCGCGGCGAGGACCCGAACGCGTGGAAGGGCCCCACCAACGGTGGCGAGGGATGGATCGAAAACGCTGGTGATGGCGCCTTCTACGGCCCAAAGATCGACATTGTCGTAGAGGACGCGCTGCGCCGCCGCCACCAGTGTGCGACGATTCAGCTGGACTTCAACTTGCCGAGCCGTTTTGGCCTCAAATACACCCTACCCACTGCGGAGAAGGACGCTGCGGTGGCCCCAGCAGAAGAGGAGAGGCACGTGGACCCCGCCCCGACCGCGTCACCGCCAGCTGCGACGGAGGGCGAGGGCAAGCCGAAGCCCGGTACGTATGAGGCTGCCGTGCGCGACCTTGGCATCGACCTCGAGCTGGATGCCAATCAGGCCCGCCCCGTCATGATCCACCGCGCCATTCTCGGCTCATTGGAGCGGTCGATCGCCATTCTGTGCGAGCACTTCGGCGGCGACTGGCCGTTCTGGCTGAGCCCCCGCCAGATAATGGTGGTACCCGTTTCGGCCGCCAACTACGAGTACGCTCAGAGGGTGCGTGACACGATGCACGACGCCGGCTTTCACGCGGATGTCGACAACGGTGCTGCCACGCTGGACAAGAAGATTCGAAACGCGGAAAAGGCACGCTACAACTTCATCCTCGTCGTGGGCCAACAGGAGCAGGAAGCAGCCGGCGTCAACGTCCGCGCGCGCGGCGAGAAGCGGCTGGGTAACAAGTCGTTGGCAGAGGCGCTGCAGTGGTTCACGGAGCTGGCGGAGACGCACAAGAGCGAGTACTAGATGACGTTGCGGATGAGGAAGAGGTGGTGGCGGATACAGATACGGGCGCGTGTGTGCGCGCGTGCCTGTGTACCTGTGGGCCCATGTCGCTGGCGGTCTCTCTTCTCTCTTCTCTCTCTCCATAGATGGAAGAAAAGCCGAGGCCGCGGACTGTGAGTTGCGGAAGAGACGGCAGGCCGTGGATGAAGGTTTGGTGACGGCACGAAGGAGCTGTGCGAGATGCGTTGAGTAGTGGTGGTGGTGGTGCCTTTGCCCCAAGAGAGCCTCCACCCCCTCTCTGTGATTCGTGTTTGCCGTATCCCTTCACCGCTCTTTTTCTTTTTCGCGGTTCTTTTCGTTCGCCATCTTCCCTTTTTCCTTTCTTTCCGCGCCGTTGCCTATTGCCTCCAACGTCGTCTCCCTCTCCCTCTCTGGTGCCAACTACGCTTGAGCAGTGACAGATCTGGCGGCACCTCTACAAGCCCATCCCCCCACACGCAGCATTCGCCACGCACTCGCAGGCGTACCGACACACACTCCTCCCCTGCGTGGTGGCATCTCAGGGGAGGGCGGGGTCCACGTCCTCGCTCTGTCTGGGAAGGAGCCGGGCAGCCCCCCACTTCCCAACGATGCTGAGCCGCTGCAGATGTCAGCGACCAGGCCCTGGACGACGTGGCGTCGCAGAGACCTGCCCCCGCGAGCATGTTTGCAGCACCCGTATGCTGGGCAGAGCGCCAACCCAACTCGGTCTTATCTCTCCCGGCCCTCACTGTGTCGAATACTGTTGGCAGCCCAAGCCACACCGCGAGAGAGATGCACCAGTTGGTGACTGGTATGATGGGTGTGGCTGTGAGGTGACCCGTAGAAGCGGGGTTGGGGGCAGGGTGTGCACTGCTGAAGGTCGGGGCTGTGCTTCGATGGGCCAAGTCGGCGCATGCCTGCCGTGCAAGTCTACGGCTGCCTCACATCAGGCGAGACGGGCTCGCTTGGCCGACCGGAACTGCGTGTAGCTGAGCTCACGCTAATTGTGGCAGCGAATGGACGCCGTGATACATATCTATTTAAGTGATTACCTCCTTTACTGTTGTAATAGTTTTGCCTTAGCATTATGTTGTCGTTGGTGTGAAGGGAAAGAAAGAGAGAGAGCGACGCGGTGCCTTGCGTGAAGGCAAGAAAAGGGGGTGCGCGAGCGGGGGAGGGTAGACAAGTCAGAACGTCGCATCCGCAGAGAAGTTTTCTTGGGGAAGCCGTCACACATGTTCCGCCCCCCCCCAACACACACACACACACTACGACACATGAAAGCAGACAAAGCATCGAGGAGCGAAGTGAAAAGAAGCACTCCCGCGTGCTCGCCAGAGTTGGAGGCATGGGCATCGGCGCGAGAAGCATGGCGGAAGGGTTCGGGCTTGTAGCCGAGTAGCACGTAATGAGGCGGCAGGAAAGGTGGCTGAGGCGTGCGCGTTGCCAAAGGGGGCCCCATCGGCTCGATTGGCTTCTGCGGTATACAGTGTTTCTTCTGTGTGTGTGTGTGTGTGCGTGCATCCTTCGCGGAGGTCAAGCGTCTGTCTGTCATTTCATGTTAGCTCTCTTTGCTGCTCTTTCTTTGCTCCATCACTCGTGTGTGCGTGTTCTCCTCCCTCTCCTCTCTTTTCGGGCATGCCGTTCTCTGCGTGTTGTCGTTTTTTTTGGGGGAGGGGGACACCGGGGCCATCAGCGGACAGGTCGTCGTTTTTTCTTTTTCTTTATTCCCCTTAGCGGCGTCACGCATCCGCTCCTCTTCTGGTGTGCCCTCCTCTCCTCCCCCTTTTTTCCAGCCGCCAGCTCTCCTCTGATTTCTCGCCATTTAGCGCTTGCGTGTAAAGGCGGAAAGGGGGGCGCACCAAAGCAATGAAAGCGTTTTCCTGTGGGGGCAGACGTCAAGGAGGAGGGAAAGAAACGCTTCGGCAGCGACAGAGTGGTGCGCTTCGCTCGACACTGCCTCGGCCTTTTTCTTGCCTTTGGCAACACCGAACGCAAACACTCAGACCATTCGACGCGCACGTGCGTCTTTGTGTGCCTTGCTCTTTTTTTAATGGATCCTTGAGGTTCGAAGGGGCGAAGCTCTGATGCTTGCCTTGCAACTGGCAGGGAGCACTGCTGATCCATGAAACAAGCTTGGTCTGCGTTCGAGTAGCTGCGCATGTACGCGTCACGGGAGGGAAGGGCCACTGTGACGGGCGCCACGCCGTTTGACGGCCTGCCTTTCTGCTTCCTCTTCATGGGATTCTCACAAGGCCATTGCGCCTCTCCTGCAGCGCCCCCCGCCCCCCTTCCCCCCACTCACAAACGCTACCCTCACCTGTGCATCCGCGCCCTCTCTCTCTTTCTCGCTTTCATACCTCCACTCTTCCAAATCGCCGTCTCCGTGATGAGTGCGCATATCCGTTTACCCCACAGTACCCCTGTGCTTCGGAACATATAACAACGCACAGTCTCTTCACATATACTAACACGCCACGACCGACATCATCGCAAGGCACTGCAGTCTCTCTCTCTCTCACACACACACAGACACAAACACACACAGCGCCTGTCCGTATCCGCAAAGATCGCACCACTCCCAGCGCCACCAAGTCACTGCTCCACTGACTTTTCCCTATATCGTTTTGAGCTCGTTCTTCGCCCTCGCGTACCAGCATAAAGGCGGCCAGAATGGACTGCAACACCGGCATGCAGCTCGGGCAGCAGCTCGCCAAGGATGCTATGATGATGCACGGCGGCATGCACATGAGCGGTGCCGTGCCGGAGCAAGACTCTCTGATGGCGAACGCGTCGGTGGCGAGCGCTAAACCCATGATGACAGCGCAGTGGGTACAGAATTTTCAGCAGCAGCAAGCGATGCAGGTGATGCTGCAGCAGCAGGGGATGGAGCAGGCGTTTCAGAATGCGCAGCAGCAGCAACAGCAGACTGCCGTTGCGCAGTGTGGGCAGATGCTTGGCATGGCTGGGCCGCAGCAGCAACAGCAGCAAGCATCCATGATGAATGCCGCTATGATGAGCCAAGGGATGATGGCGGCTAATATGGGCTTTGGCATGATGATGCCCCGCACACAGTATCAGCCGGCGTCCAACCTGTCCGCTCTGCAGCCCAAGCAGCAGCAGACGCTTGCCAACTTGGCCCCAGCGGCGCAGGACTCGTCTTGGGCAGACCAGCTCAGCCAGCAACAGTGGAGCACGGACTACTCGCAGGTGCAGACCTTCAGCGCCCCAGGAGCGGAGAACAAGACGGTGGAGGAGCGCATGAAGGACAGCGAGTTCTACAAGTTCATGGACCAGATCAAGAACAGGGAGGTGCTGATTGACGAAGAGAAAGGTGAGCTGGTGCAGGGTCCCGGCCCCGAGGTCGAGGCTCCCGAAGATGCGGAGTACCTTCGCAACTGGGCCGATATGGAGGGGTTGGGCATGCCGGAGAGCGTTTTCCAGCGGCCGCCGACGGCGGACAAGGACCTCGATGCGTCTTTCAAGGACATGGACGTGGGCGAGAACGACGTCGAGGACTGGGCACAGGAGTACGCCGAGATGCAGGAGCGCCTGCAGAGGGTCACCAACAGCACCGACTACCCGTTTGAGCCCAATAACCCGTACATGTTCCACGACTCTCCATTCCTTGAGGGGATGGAGATGCTGCAGCTCGGCAACCTCGCCGAGGCGGCTCTCGCCTTCGAGGCCGTATGCCATAAGGATAACACTAATGAAAAGGCGTGGCAGGTTCTTGGGACTACACAGGCAGAGAACGAGAAGGACGGACTGGCCATCATTGCGCTCAACAACGCCCGCAAGCTGAACCCGCGCAACCTCGAGGTTCACGCGGCGCTGAGCGTGTCGCACACGAACGAACGCAACGCCGACGCTGCCATGGACTCGCTGAAGGCGTGGCTCAGTAATCACCCCGAGTATGAGCACCTCGCCTCGGTGGCCATCCCACCTAACGCGGAGCTCGACGTGGGGGACACGTTCTTCTTTGCTGATCCGTCCCGCATGCGTGAGGTTCGAACCCTCTACGACGCCGCGATCGAGATGAGCCCGGGTGACTCCCAGCTTTACACGAATCTCGGCGTGCTGCATAACGTGGCACACGAGTTCGACGAAGCCGCCGAGTGCTTCCGCAAGGCGGTCGCGCTGCACCCGGATGACCCAAAGATGTGGAACAAGCTCGGCGCCACGCTGGCGAACGGAGGCCGCCCTGACCAAGCTCTGGAGGCGTACAACCGCGCTCTGGACATCAACCCAGGCTATGTGCGGGCCATGTACAACATGGCGGTCGCGTACAGCAATATGTCGCAGTACAACATGGCCGCTCGCCAGATTGTCAAGGCTATCGCATCGCAGCAGGGGGGCACAAAGCCCAGCGGCGAGGGCTCCGTCATGGCAACGCGAGGGATGTGGGACCTCCTGCGTATGACGCTGAACCTGATGGACCGCGATGACTTGGTACAGCTGACGTACGCGGAGAATTTGGAGCCGTTTGTGAAGGAGTTCGGCCTCGAGGGCCACGTATAATCACCTGCTACACGATGCTGCGGCCGAAGGGTGCTTCGCGTCAGCAAGAGGAGGCGGGAAGGTGTGAGGTTGCGGCAAGCTGTAGATACCCCTACCTTCCCTTCAGCTCTCTTTTTCTTACCTCTTCCGTCCTCCGCCTGCCTGCCTGCAGAGACGAGCATACACGCCCTCACGTTCTGCTGACGCGTTTCGGGACGGCTTCTCCCGCTTCCCAGACTCACCCCCGTCTCCTCTCCTCTTCAAGGCCTGCTGCCATCCGTTGCCTCGACGAGCGGCGATGCTGAGCGCCATAACAGCGCGCCCTATTTTTTTTTGTTCCACTTCCATGTTTCGTTTGCTTTTACTATTGCACCGCCGCTGCCCCCCCTCTCCCCTCCCACCCGCGCGTTCTTCCCTCTTCTTCCTCCTGCTTATCCCTTCGTTCTCTGTGCATCTTAGATCGTGTCGTCTCTCGCATCTTTTCTTTGCCTTTCGTGCACCGCACAGCGCCTTTCGCTGACGTACGCTGAGGCGTCTACGTCTCGCCCCCCCTTCCCCTCTTTTTCTCTCTTCGGTGATGCTTCGTGCGAGTCTGTGGCGTATGTTGTTGCTGTGACTCAGTGGGCACGACCATATGCACGCGTATGTGTGAGGGGGAGAACATCAGCAGCAAAGGAGGATGGCGGGTCGGCTCCGTCTGTTGCTACGGGAGCGCGCCAGAGCAAGCGCGGCGACCGGACGGCGTACCTCAGCGCGTGATATCTCAGGGATTCGATGCGATGCTCTGCGTGAGAACGCCGCGCATCTGCGCCATACGCCCCCCTGCTCAATTCCGAGGCGCCTCAAGGGGGTGGTAGGGACAAGCTACCACAAGGTAGGAAAGGCAGCAGCGATGCAGCGCCGCGGATGTCGGCGCCCAGTCCCAGGGGTGTTGTCGGAGCCACCCTCGACAGCGCGCAGGTTTGTGCTATCAGTGTGATTGGCAAAATGTTCAGTACGATTCGAGTGCATCTCACCCAGGGCCTCACACTGCCGTAGTGGTACGGGGCGGAGTCTGAGGAATACCCCGATGCGGATGCATCACACATGGTGCCCGGCATCATGGGAGGAGCAGGTGCGAGGCGCCTGCAGAATGGAAGAGGGGGGGGGCGTGTGAGTGGGGTCGAGATGGGGGCTGTTCGCAGATGGGCGAAGTCGGCGCACCTCTGCATCGTGCGCCCACACAGCCACCTTCATACCGACACGATGGGGCCTGCGTGAGAGGGTTGTGGCTGAGGGGATTGCAGCTCACGTGTCGTCTATCAGCGAATGGTCGCGCTGGAGGCGCTGTACAAGGCAGGGAATCACCCCCTCCCCCTCCCCCCCCATTCAGGCAACTGAATCAAAAAAAATACGCAGCATACACAAGAGGAAAGCGCAAGCCAGAGGGCTACAACATACAGCCTTCAGCGAAGCGGGATTCTCGCGCGGGGTTGCAGGGTCCAGCATAATGTGCGAGGCCGCCATTGCCACCCTTCACGCTCTCACAGACAAAAGAGAAGGGGAGAGCAAACGAAAAGCCCACGACAAAGCCGAAGGGAACCGCGCAAAGATTTCAGGCGACACAAA